>NC_092560.1:19126048-19426048 GCF_037038585.1 Patagioenas fasciata | reverse complement strand
ATTCTTCATAAAAGTGTAAGTTGGTTTAAATGACAATTGTATTTCTGCTATAATGATTTCTTGAGCATGTTCAGATTTGTGCCTTGCTGAAAGTTTATCCTGCGGGACATGCTAACAGTCCATTGACAGCACTAATATATCTTCTTCAGACTTTTACTAGCTGGGAAGATTATACATCAGTGTTGCATATGTTCCTGGATTTCAGCTTTTCTTGCTGTTGAAATTACTTTGCAGTCAGGCAAAAATGAATTTTATATTATTGGCTTTATTACCAAGAATACCTCAGTTTTCTTTCATTAAGGGTAAAATATGCCTCTTTAAATGTCGTAATCTTATTCTAGTCAGTGTGGTGCTTGTGTTATTGAGGGCACGCTTTTCGATGATTTTATTTTGACTATTCAGGTAATGCGTGTGATGAAGAATTTGAATCTGATTTAGAGTAAATTTCTATTTACATCTTAGTATGCATGTGTTCAGCAGCTCTCATACCTTTTCTCTGATCAGAGAGATTAGGCATGTGAATTTGGGAGACTTTTTGGTTAGATCTATGCTCAAGCTACCCAGTAAGAAAGAACTTTAAATAGTTTTCAAAGCATAATCCTGTGGGGTATGATTGATTTCATCTTAATAATTGCTTTTTTGGTTCTGTTTTGTTACTGGTCTTCATTTTTATCCCTGAGATGTATACCATACTTTTAGTCTATGGTTAGTATATCATAACTATTACTCATGTGGATGGTGAATATTTAAATATTTTACTGAAGCAAGGCAGTCATTTCTGCCTTGACTCCTAGTTTTCAGATGTGTGCAGACATCAAAGACAGTATTAAGAGAAGATACGTGATCAAGAACCAGTAATTAACAGACTTTTTAATGTTTTTATTTGTAACTGTAGCATCTGACAAGTATGTGCATTCTACCTAATACAGAATTCACTTGCACTTTTATAGTAGTATCTTAATTTCTCATAAAGAAATTTTTAAAAGCAACCAGAATAGAAAATATCAGTAAAACAATGAAATAAATTGCACACAGATGTAATTTAAGGTTATTAGAAAAAAGTGCTTTTTTCAACCAAGATACAAATTTGAGTTTAAATCTATTTATATGATAAATTTTTGTGGTTTAACTCCAGCTGACAACTAGAACCATGGCAATCACTTGCTCACTCACCCCTGTCCCCAAGCAGGTTGGCAGAGACAATCAAAAAGAAAGGGAGGAACTCATGGGTTGAGATTATAACAATTTAATAAAACAGAAAATTAAAAAAAAAAAAAAGGAAAAATATAATAATTTACTACTACTACTGATATACATATGCATATATACAGCCACACATAGATAAAATAAGTGATGCAGAAGGCAATTGCTCATGATCGCTGATTCTATATAAGCTGATCAGGAAAGGGCAGAGGTCCGGTTAGCAGTTCATGCTCAAACATGATCACCCTGAACAGCCAGTCCTGGATAAGAGAGCAACCCTAGTCCTGAACAGCTGGTCCCAGCAAGAGAGCAAAAAGACAAAAAGCAAAAGGCCAAAGTGGCAAAAAGCCAAAACTGCAAAATGGCAGACTCGTGAACTAAGTAGCCAGAAGAGCTGCTTCCAGCTATATAAGGAGCATGACACTGATGATAGGGAATAGTTAAAAGAGCAGCTGGAATGTCAGTCGAGGTGCTGTCCTGTCTGTGCCACCTTCCAGTTGCTCTTTGCACCTACAGCTGGGAAGTTGATAAAGTTCTTTGTTCTCCTTGGCAACAGCCAAAAGCATCAGTGAGTTCTTACATCCTTTCCATACCAACTTAAAGTCTAGCTGCTTGAAAGAAGAGCATGGGAAGTTCAACATACTATCACATAATTCTCATACTATACTCAAAGCAAGAGACTGTGCTAGCTACTAAAAAGAAAAAAAATATTCTAACTGCTATGAAGAAAATTAACTTAATCTCAGCTAAACCAGCACAGAAATGCATAAATAAAATGTTTCAAGAAAAACTGCATCCATTGTTGCCATGAAAAATCCTTCAAGTCTTGTTATCACAGTGTGACTTACTTGTTTTCTAACCAGTATTTCAGTGATTTCAGTTTATGGCCTTATATAGTACAGTCTTTAAAATACTGACTTTGAGAGAAATATAAATGATTAAAAGTTACTTGGAAAGCATAACTCTTATTTCTTTCAGTGCTTTAAGTTTTTGTCCTGTATACTTAGTGTTGCAATATGAATATTTGAAGTCCTCTTTTGAGGCTTAATTTTCTATTTCGTGTTAATGATACAGCATAACAGGAGGCAAATACCCTGTTCAAAGTGTGGTGCTGTAAATTTTGTTCTATAGATTAGAATAATTTCTGTTATTGAAACTAATTCCTAACAAAAGGCTTTTTATATTGCACTTATTTAGCCTTTACGCATGTATTTAATTTATTAGTATTAAAAATTTTCTTAGTCTTGCACCCCCTTTCAGTCAAAGCTTTCCACAAATATCTTCCATTTTTTAGAAATATTCAATTTATTAAAACAAACAAACAAAACTCCAACAAAAACTCCAAACAAACATAAAACCCCAAACCAAAACAAGAAAAAACCCAAACAAACAAAAAATCACCAAAACCCAAACATTGAAATTGATCTCAAAGATGTCAAAATATAATTTTTAAGCAACAAACAAATATTGTAGTGAAAAGATATTTGTTTAGGACAAGATGAAATTAAATCATAGTGAACATTTAGAACTATGGAACACTGCAGCACAATTTTAGAGGAAAGCAAAGGATTTTATCACTGTTTGAAGGCTTGGGCTTTGAAGAAAGTAAACTGGAGCTGATATTGACAATTTAGGCAACACCACTTACTGAGTAAATAATTAATCTTTAATGATGAAAAATATTAATAACATTTTCAGATGATTGTATTTCCTTAAGGTATAAACTGTTATTTATAGATTACCCTTATAATAAAGTTAGGTATGGATTGTGGCTTGTAAATTTGAAATTGTTCTATTTTAAAATATTTTTGTAATAGAAAAGTGCTGGTAATTCCTGATATTTACAATACATAGACAAATATAACTTAAGACTCTAAGACACATGTGATCTTCAAGATTCGTGATGTCATATTAATCTTCGTTATTAGCAAATTTAATACGATAGCTTACAGCTAAACAATTTTTAAACAGCTAGTAAAAGCATGTCTCTGATTCTCAAAGAAGCAGTAGGAATTTGTTAGTTTCCAAATATTTTTTATACCAAAGTGTTATGAAACTACACTTAAAATGTCTTCTATATATGTCTTTAAAACAAGGTGGAAAGGAGAAAACCAGTATTTTTGAAGAAGTATTATTATTTTTCTGGAATGCCTTTGTATTTGAATTGCAGAATTCTAGGATAATAGATACATGCAAAGGAGTTTGTTTTCTGTGGTTCAAGCCATACCCTTGTCCTCAGAAAAGCTGTGTGGAGTTATAACTGTCTAATAGAGTCTGTGAAGTCATTATTGCTATTGGGATCACAGTATACTAGCACTTGATCACCATAAAATGCGATTTCAGTTACAGTTGGGTGTGCTTTACTGTGACAATTTGGGACTCCACCTGCAATGTTGTAGGTGTGCCAGGATGCAGGCAGGTGTTGTCTGTAAATCAAGGAATAGTGGGTTTGTGCAGCTTTTTGAAATTATTTTTGAATAAAAGGAAGGAAACACAGCATACTTTAGGAAGGTATTGCATAACTTTTGAAAATTAATCTGTGTCCTGTTCTAGAGTGTGAAAAGAACAGAAAGGAAAAATTGGATCCAGTTTTGAGGAATAGCTTAATTTTTATTTAGTTTAGCTTAGTTTGACATTCTATTTATGTATTTTCAATGTACAATAATCTGAAAGGACCAAGATACTGAAAATGTGAGGCTTATAATGGAAAAAGCAACTCAACTTTAACTACTCTATAGCGGCACTATTCATGCCGCTATAATAAAACTTAAGAACGTTTAGTGATTTTTTTTTCCTACAATTATTCAAAATTACATTACCCTTACTGAAAACTGAATGGCTTTTAGTGGATTAATTAAACTGTAGCTGGTTTGCCATCTGGGTGCCGCTTGTTTAGCTGCTTTCTCACAGAAAGATTTTTCACTGAATAAAGAATATTTTTTTGTTAGAAGACAGCTGCCAGGCAGTAATTTCTAAAATAGAAATGATATATGGACTATTAATTGCTATCAGGTTAAATTTTGGGTTATGCAGCAGCAACTACTTGGACATTTCTTTCCAATTTTCAGTTTCTTTCCATTTGTCTGTACCCACTCTTCCCCACCCCACCCCCCCCCGCCATTCAATGTTATAAAATGCACAGGCTCTTAAAATATAAAATCTGTTTATAAATGTACAAGAAAATAATTATATTTTACAGCAAGATCACCCATGACATTATGTTGGAGTCCAGGGTATAGGCTAGATGCAGAAAAGGAAAAAAAAAAAAAAAAAAGGAAAGAGGGAATTAACTAAATCTGATTTTTATGGCTCAAGTGGTTTCATTAAATTAGAGTGCTGTGTGCTACTGTTCATTAATGAACTTGTGCCATATGCTTTAACTGTTCTGGTCAATAGCTGATAAAGAAAGGCTTGTGTTTAAAAAAATGGATAAAAATATCTTTGTGATGGGCTTTTATCAAAGGACTTACTTTGAATTCAGTAACTACTACTGAGGCAATATGGCTCGCAATTTGCGACCCAAAGGTAGTCATACATTATTGGAATACAGCCTACTGCGCTTCACATTACACAGATGTGAAGGCCTGATTATAGCTGCTTCATAATTAACAGTGATCCGATTTGTTTTGTGGCATAAATGGTGCATGTGTAGAACATTAGCCATGGCACTCTCATTCAAATTCAACTCAAGGGCTCAGCGGCAGGCGGGTCACGAGCTTCAGGGAGTAGAAGCACAAGCTCCTCCATATGTTCTTGCTGCATCTTACTATGGCTATGAGTGCAAGATAAGTTCCCCAAAGAACCTAATCGTGTTCTGTAATTACAGCGCGGCTTTCTGCTGGCTAGAAATGAGGGAGAAGCTAAAACACTCCCTCATCAGATAATTTGTAAATTACTTTACATGGCGGATGCCTAACTCAGTTGGTTTTCAACTGCTGAAATTATAAATAATTGTAACAGATGTGGCAATATGGCTGGCCTCCAATAAATGAGGCCCTTGATAATTTGGCCGACCCTTTGACAGGCCAATTTAATAAAATGTGAACAAAATCTTCTTGCTAATAATTTATCATCCCTTTTCCCAATAGAATAAATTTAATTACCCTAGCAGTTAACAAGGTCACACCCAGATGCCAAACTCGGCTACAGTTTTGATAATGCAATCAGGAATTGAGAGGTGATGACAGCGTTGTTGTTTTTTTCATTACCTGGCTTCACATAAACACAGGTGGCGTAGCTTTCTTGTCAGTTTTTAATAATTACAGGCTATTATGGAATGCATAGTTAGCAGATTGAAAACCACACTTTAGTGAATTTGTTTGAGTATGATTGAGGTTCTAATGTACAGAGATGATAATGCATAACAAGCACAGTCCCTAGTTTACACCATTAGTGCGCAGGTTTGATTTTTACTTGTGATAATAGTGTAATAGTTCAGCAGACACCAAAGTTCTGGTTTTTTGTTTTTGAACAGTATCACCATCAGATACAGGTATATGTTTTTTGCTTTCTAGTACTGAATCTGTAACTCAGAAAAATGTTCTTTTTTAAACTTGCCTAGTAACTTCCAGTATACCAATATATATCTTAAAATATCTTAAACTTTTTGAAGAAATACTATCTACATTTTGGTGTAGTTAGTCAAGTAAAATTTTTGAGTAACTAATTAGTAAGCTTATTAAAAACTTAAATTCTAGAGAATATGCCATTCTAAAAAAAAAAAAAAAAAAGAAAAAGCCTTTGTATACTCAATAGAAACTTTTAAGCCACAGTTGCAAAGTATTGCTTCCAAGACTATAAAGATATAAAATACTCTAACCAGCAATTACTTGGGCTTCTGTAGTGTTACATTCTATTTCTAATGTCTGTTAATTGTAATGCATTAGAGCAAGGAGTACTGATGTTTTCAGCTTGCCCAGATCTTTGCTTTTTGCTGCTCTGACCAGTTTCATTAAAAAACCGCCCAGTTTTATTGTGTACTTGCAACTAAAAAGTTGACACTCCAGCAAAAGCATGGAGAAATGAGTGGCTGGTTTAACAAAAAGGCTTAATGAAATCTCTCCTTGTCTTGAGACTTTTAATGATGATTCTTCTAAACATTTTTCCAGACTGCATTTGTTTTTTTTAGTAATTACTTATTTTCCCCAATAATTTGGAGCATTACTTTTATAACAGGAGGTCTAATTCCTCTGATGAGTAAAATAGATCATTCATACCTGGTTTGGGGAATCTTTCTGATGCGGTGGCCACATGGTCTTTATAAAGGGATTGCATCCTTTATTTCCTTCCATGGTCTTCTCTATCAGATGATCAGAGTGTTCTTTTTCATATGATACAAATCGTGCGGATTTTGGAGGATGCAAACATAAATGTTATGAGGATGGGTGGGCTTTTAGCCACTCTTGGGAACTGATGGGGACACATGAGATCAAGGTTCATGCTGGGTAAGTTGCTTTTCAGAAGTTTGTTACTGGTGCCCATCCTAAAAGTATGTGCAGTAAATGGAGATGAGGCTGTGCTGATTGGATTTCCAAGCTGTAGAAAGAAGGAGCCTGCCAAGGATGCTGAGGTGAGCATTGCCTCTGACTTAGCTGCCCAGCTAGCTGACTCAGTAACAGAATAAGAGGAAATATTGGAAGTGATTCTTATTTATAATCTGTTTCTGGATGTCTCCTGCATTGTGGCTTTGTGTGGAATATGGCACTGGATTCCTGGAGTTTGACTAAAAGAAAACTTTGGGGTATGAGTCATGGGCCCATTGGTTACCATAGGTAAGAAATGATGTCTCCTAGCTGAGATATTCTGATAAAGGTATTCATGCTTCCTCCAGTCTCAGCTGTGTATGTAAACTTCATTGTGTTGCTGAGAAAAAAGGTAGCTTAGCCTTTACTAAGCCACCGTGTGCCTATTGGCCAGTTTGTGGTTGAAGCAGAGAGAGCTTCTTGCATCTGCTTACAGATGCATCTGCTTGCATCTGTCTCCTCCTGGCTGGTTAACGGTTTTGGTACTGTGCACTTAGTGTGAGCACAGCTTTGTGCTGAGGAAGTTCAGTGGGAGCAGGGGTATGCATAAGGCTGTGTTACTAGTTCTGAAGCTCTCAAGTATCCCTTCCCTTGGCCCCTGCTCTCTCTTGCTGGTTCAGGAAAGTCGTGCAAAAGTATGGTGGAGCACAGCTGTATTTACTCCCTGCTGTTTGGTAGTGGTTGTGATCTCTGACAACAGCAGAGCTGAAAAGGTGGCATTGGATTCCCTTCCCTAAGTACAGTGTGGATGGTTCCCCTAGGGGTACAGCTTTGTGGCGAAGATGGTGCTTTATGCTTAATCTTGATTAATGCATCCAGAAAACATCAACTGTGTCTTATTTTGAAAAGTCATGTAAGCCTAAGAAGAGTGAGAAGTCTGCTTGGTAGAAATAAGTACTTTGTTGTATTTGTTGTTTAAAACATAAATAAGCCCCTGACATTGATTTTAAATATATGGTTTGCATGTTGAGTTTCAGTATGAAAATATTATGTATCTCTTGTGATAAAGTAGCGTATGATATAAACTGATTTTCCTGAGTGAAAGAAGAAACCATTATTCTATTAATCTAGACTTGTAATGCAGGTAGAATCTAGTCTAAGGTGCTTAAGCCCGAGAGAAAGCCTTCATTTGCTGCACTGTGAAGAAGGTTAATATTATGAGTACACTGAAATGACCGTCTCATGCGAATTTTAGTTTGAGACATAGGGTTGAGAATAGACTTTAGGAAGTAAACCTTCCTGGAGCTCTTTGTTGAGGTGAGTTACTATTTCAGTTCATAAGATCAAAAATCTACAATGATAATTCTGAGACAGAAGCTGTGGAAGAACCTCTGCTGCCTTTTAGCATGTAATTTATTTTTATTTTTCTGAATTGCAAATTTCTGGTCTTCACTCTGAAACAACTCTATTTTTCCTACAGAGCTCGGATGTTGAATGTTTTCTGCAGTCTTGAAACACAATATTGTGCTTTTATCTGATAATGTCAGAATTTTAAAATCAGAGCTCAATTATAGTCCAAATTATTTGCCATCTTTCCCTTACTAATTATACTATTTCCGTTAGTTCTTAGATTGCAAATAAGAGTTCAGATTTAAAGCTAGAAAGCAAAAAGCCAAGAAAAGATCATGTTTCTTTCTGAGGATCTGACAACATTGCACTTCTTTATTCATTAATAAATCTTGTAACTCTGGGTTGTTCATAGAGTCATGTTTTATACAGAAGGAATTGAGGTTTTCATAATAGCCAAATCATTTCACTAAATAATTTGATTTTTGTAATTTTTTTCTCTTAACCAGAGATATCTGGAACTTAGAAGTGTAGTAATATAAATAGACATGAATCTGAAACAAAATACCAGAGAGAAAAATTTCACCCAGCTTTCTCTCTTTGGAAGATCTCCTTTTATGTCTTAAAATTTCAGGTTTAAAGATTCTCTTGATATTTGAGTAAACAAAGTCTTCTAGGCTAGGAAATGTAGAAGAAGATTTATCAAATAGTGAAGGATATGTTAAATTTAACAGAAAATGCTACCTAGCTCTTCTTAAACTGAAGTCCATTGATAAACAAAACATCCATTTTTAAATAGTTCTCTTAGGTTATGTCTGGATTCTTAGAATTCCTGAAACTGAAGAAACTTCACAGCATACTTAACAAATTGAGCGGGTTTTGAGGCTATTGTAGACCCAAATTATACAGGAAGTTCTGTATTGGTAACAGTGATCTACTGAATATGTAGAGGGTAAAACCATAGACATTTTGGAGGTATAAGTTAAGACTGGGGTTTTTAGGGGTTCAGTTTCCCAAGAACTATGTGTCTTTATGTGTGTGGACAAAGACTGTTTCAAGAGTTTTATTAGAAACTGTGCCTTTACAGTATTTTAATTTGAAATAAGTGTCACTGCATGGTAATTTCTAGAGCTCTCCTTTGGGAGAAGAAGAGAGTAGGGGAAAAAAATCCAAAACAAATAGAGAACTCTTCATGTATCAGTTTTATTGAAGTCAGTAGCACAACTTAATTGACACAGAAGAACAAGGATTTGATATATTGTGTGACTCTTAAATGTATTTACATTTCTAGGTTCCCTACATTTGATTTTGAAAGAAATTAAAAAGTAATGATAGAGGAAGAAGTTAATTGTTAGCTAAATTTGTGTAATGCTTATGGTTCGAAGGTGAGCAACCTTTAAAAGTTGTAGACTTTTAAAAGTAAAGGTAATATAAATTAAAATGATGAAAATAGATTGAAGCTGTTGATTGTTTTTGTAGCCAGCAATATAATTGTACAATTAGTAGAATGAGGCAAGCTAGTAGATGTATTTCTCTTAACAAGACAGAATAAAAGTCAAGTTTAAAAAAATTATATAACTTACATATAACTATATTTCACTTATCTGCTGGCACTATTTCTGTCTTCTGGGTTTTGTTGGAAATTTTTTTCTTTTTATATAGTGCCATGATTTTGGTCAAATGAAAGAAAAACCTAGTTTGCTTTTAAATGTTCTTTTCAGTGCATGTGTTCTCTACTCCTCCTTTTTCTATTTTCTTTTTTTTACTTCTTTTTTCCTCTGTGTGGAGTTCTCTTTTAGCTATAAACTGGCCTTTTGCTGATCATAGGTGGAAATTACATCTGTTTGCAACAACATATGACCTAAATTATGCAAAATGAGCAACAGAAATTATTTAAGGAGCAGTCAGCAAAAGCATGGGCGACATTTAGTCTCTGACAACTTTACTGTGCTTGTTTGCTGCATGAGGAGTTGTGCTTTTTCTGAACTAAATGCTTAGTATTTCTGTTTTGGGATTTATTTGTAGAAAGTGTGAACTTAAAATAGGCTTTATGAAAAGCTTCATATTCTGCATAGAAAGAAACAAAATGGCTCTGCATGTTAATGAAGTTCACTAGGGTGTTTGCCTGTATGATTTTAATCAACTTTGGACCATCTCCTTTCTTGATTGGCATGAATTTGAAGACTTTTTGGTTTCCCTAACCTTTTTTATACTGCCTTTTCTGATTTTTGTCATTCTATGTGGTTTTGCTTGGAGCATACCAGTAGCTGAGATAGGAGCAAGTGATAATTGTACCAGATTTTGTCTTTGTTGAAATTAGCATTTTTCTTAATTCTCAAACAGTTGCAAGTAAGTCAGGTTGTCAGAAATAAAACTTTCAGTCAGTCTTGACAAAGTTGTCTTCTGAATCAAGCTTTGCTGGTTGTAGACTTCACTGTTTTCCTAGCTGTTTGTCATTGCTGTCAGAGCACCGCTGGCAATGAAGGTTTCATGAGTTTGCCCTCATCAGTGCAATACAAGGTCAGCTGGGTCAGCTCAAGCCACTTGCATTGACTTTTTAAACTAACCTGCCCTTTTATTTATGCGATCGGTTAGGAAGGGCATTTATACACTTCCTTCTTTTAGTGCTAGTGCTGGAGTGCAAGCATCCAGCAGCCTGGACGTGTTGACCACCTGGGAATTATAGTCTCTTTGTCACAGCTGTTGCAAGGTGAATGTCTGTCCCCAGCCTTAAAGCACAGTGGAGAAGGTTTGAGATAAAAGTGTTTCACTTTGTGATTGCCTCAGATTGCCATCACAGGCAGGTTGCTGTTGCTGGTGCTAAGCTAACAGTGTTGTGCCTTGTGGTTGTAACACAGAGGGGTGTGATCGCAGGCAGTTAATGAAAACTCACCTGACAAGGAGTAATTTGTCAAGCCGTGGTAACTTGACCACTCTCGGTCATGTGTACATACGAGTCTGCTGTTGAACATCGGGGATATGGCTTAAAGATGGCTGGTACCAGTGAAAATGTCTTTTGGTCTGTAGAGGTTTTGTAACATGGCCAAGGTGAGCAGTGCGCAGTGGTGTGGTGCTGTGCCAGGGAATTGCTATGAGTGGATTGACAGCCGGGAAGGGTCCTGAAATTCAGTGACATATCTGCCTTTAGCAACACTGTGATCTAGGTTTACTGTCTAATTTTGCTTGAAGTCTTCAGTTTGACCGCAACATTTGTGCCTTCCAAATTTATGGACGTAGTGGATGCATGTTGTAGATTTACATTAAAGAGGTACTTTTCTGAGGTAGTTTTTAACTATGAGTATTTTTATTGACAGAAAATCCAGTTAAAGTGGCAGTTTTGTTGTATGTTTGTTTGTTAGTTTTTTTCCCTATGTTTGATAGGGTGGTCATACTTACCAACTTAAAATTTCACCAGAAACAAATCTAGGAGGTGTAATATTGTGTCAAGAAATGTTGATGGTATGTGAGATACAAGATACCAACAGCAGAATAAGTTGCTGCAGAAAAAACATCTGTATAAAACAACCAGTGTTAAGGCTGTACATTTGAATTGAAAATGTTTACTTAACACTTTGGGGTCTGGTTTTGATTATGGATTCATGAGTCATTTAAAAAGCAGAATTATTTACAGCTCTCCTACCTTCCTGTAATAATGCTAATGTTGTGTTTCTCTAGGCAATTTTATCTAAATGATCTGTTATGCTTCTGATTTTTTGTTGTTGATGTAATATACCTATATTGTCATTTTCTAGGTATTTCAACAGCCTTCTTTAAGTGAGCTAGAGTGTCTTATTGCAGTGCAAAAATCAGAAATTGAACTTTTACAGGAAAAATTAAAGAAGGCAAGTCTTAACCTAGCAGAGTGTAATTTGTATGCTTCAGATACTCTGGAAAGCAACAATATAAGGACTGGAAGAAAGCATAAGGTAGGATAGTTTTATTGTCTTGTGATTTTGTGTCTAAGTCAGGCTGGTAAAGCCAAACATTTTTGCTCAAGGGTCCAGATAATAATTTTAATATCTGTTGATGCTGCTTATAATTCTGGAAGCTTGTTTGAATGGCTTTTGTGTTATCTGCCAAAGACTTGTTAAAATAGCTGTTGGGAGTAGAAGGTTTTACCTTATTAAATACTGAATAAGGGATTCTTAATTAAATGAAATATTTGAAGGATAAATTCTTTGTAGGTTTGTTAAAATGAATATTTATCAGATATTTGTGGTGTATATCAGAATGACCGTCTTTCCCTGGAAGGTAAGTGAGAGAAATGTAAATGGTTATTATTATGATTTTATAAATGATTCTTTTTTCAAAGTCTTGTTTTTTGAAGTACGATGTGGTATTTTTTCTATGAAGAATGGCAGTAATGTCCTTTTGAAGTTTATACTTCAAACTTTCTGTTCTTCTGTGTAATGCTAGACTGCCTCTTCAATGATGACTTGCTGTCAATTTTAGGCACGAGGTAACAGTAACATCTATGAAGTATGTTTAATGAAATAGATCCATACATAATTCTACAACTTAAATTGTTTTAATAAATTAGTCAAAGTCATTATGTTTTTCAGTGTGTTCAGCCTCTTCCTCATCTAAAAACTTCTTTTAAATTGTGAGTTTAGAGAATATAGGATACTTGGAAGAGATTTCTGTAGCATAGGAAGCAAATAGGAACATGCTGCTGTGTTGTGTAAATAGTCTACGAGGGTGAACCATCATATTATGCTTCTTTAGAAGTCTCCTGGTTTTCCCGCATTTGATATCTTGTAACATTTTGTTTGAAACCTCTATGGTTTGCTCTTTCTCAATATCCTGCACTGTATGCTATTTTTTGGGAAAAGACATATTTTAGAACATTGGCTTAGGAGTGTATGGTGGTGCCTTCGTGAAAATGTGCATATAAAGGACAAAATGCTGCACAGGCAGTGGAGAGAGAAGAATAGAAGGTGAGAAACAGCCCTGCAGACCTCAGAGGAGGAGAGGCAGAAGGTGCTCCAGGTGTCGGAGCAGGTATTTCCCTGCAGTGCATGGAGAGAGACCACATGGAGCAGATGTCTACACCACAGCTCATGGAGGAGCCCACACCAGAGCAGAAGGATATTTCCTCATGGAAACTGCAGAGTGTGGACCACATTCTTCTGACAGGAACTGTGGCCAATGGAGGCCCCACTCTGGAGCAGGTTTATCCTGAGGACTCCAGCCTCTGGAGAGGCCACACACTAGAGCAAAGGAAGAGTGTGAGGGGGAAAGAGTGGCTGAGAGAAGCTGTAATGGACGGTCTGTAGCCCCCCTGCACTGCTCAGCAGGAGGCAGATGAGTCTGGAGTGGAGGAGTGAAACTGACCCTGGGAAGCAGCTTAGGGGAGAAGGTGTTGGTTTAATATTTTCATTATTTTGTACTCCTCGAATCTATTTTAAGTGGCAATAACTTAAATGAATTTTCTCCAATTAGAGTCTTCCCATGAAGGTAAATGGTAAGCAATCTCAACTTCTTTTTCTCAAGCCATTAACTTTTCCATCCTATTTTGTCCCCCTGCCCTGGTGAATGAACAGTTGAGTTGGTTTAACCCACCACAATGTTATTTCTTGTTTCCTCAGAATGATGTAAATAAGAGTGCTGTGTTTGTCATGGACTGATAACTGTGTCAGGAATAAAAGAATTATGTCCATTGAGTAAAACTAAATACCAACTTTTAAATGCTTCTGTAGAGGATATTATCCTGTTTTGATACGTAGATCCTAGTCATGCCCTTTCAGTAATTGGGTTGTTTGATATGTGCACTTTTTCACACGTGCACACAGTTATCTATTAAAAGTTTTGGGAACTAAATTGACAGGCTGCAAATCCTTTGTATTTAGGCAAGACAATAAGGAAAATTGTGGAAACATTCCACCTTTAGGATCACAAAATGTACATATAAAATAGAAAAGGTACTATTGCTGTCTTCACTGATTTTCCTTTGCAATGACGTATGTTCCCCTTACATTGTTGTTCAGTCTTTTGTGACAAAAAGTATTAATGACAGAAGTTATTAGTGCATGATTTGACAGGAAGAATATGTTGGATATGCAAATCTTATTTTACAATGATGATTCATTTGGTTTCACAAATACTCTTGTGTTAACCCTTTGTTGCCCCTTATGTGCATTCCCAGGATGAAAAGGACAAATCAGCAGGAATCACTTCTAATCAGAATGACACTGCTGTGATTATTTTCTGCTTTAAAAAGCCAAAGATTTTGATAGATTAAGCAATTGTAGGTATTAAAAGAAAGCCCTGGGGCAAAATGGAGATTGCCACTAGTGTGATAAATTGGGATGTGTGGCCACACAACTGTATGCTTCCACCCATGTTTGGTTCTGCAGAATGCAATGTTATATATATATCTATATATATATGTTTATATATATACACACATGTATACGCATATAGTCTAGTGTTGTTTGTTGTGAGTTGCAGAAATTCAAATCCCATGCCTAAAGTCATACTCTCTAAGACAGATGATGTGGTGGTTAAAAGCTGTAACACCCACAGTGCAATCTCTGTAGAAGATGGTACAGCTGAGTCCTGTTTTGTATGAAGACTTAAGAGTCAGTTACTCGGTCTTCCTTGAGCTCTTGTTAGAGTTTACACTTTCACAAAATCACAGAATGTCAGGGATTGGAATGGACCTCAAAAAATCATCCAGTCCAATCCCCCTGTCGGAGCAGAAACACCTAGATGAGGTTACACAGGAATGTGTCCAGGTGGGTTTAGAATGTCTCCAGAAAAGGAGACTCCACAACCCCCCTGGGCAGCCTGTTCCAGTGTCTGTCACTCTCACTGGGAAGAAGTTTCTTCTCAAATTTAAGTAGAACCTCTTGTGTTCCAGTTTGAACCCATTACCCGTTGTCCTGCCATTGGTTGTCACTGAGAAGAGCCTGGCTCCATCCTTGTGACACTCACCCTTTACATACTTAAAAGCATTCATGAGGTCACCCCTCAGTCTCCTCCAAGCTAAAAAGACCCAGCTCCCTCAGCCTTCCCTTGTAAAGGAGATGCTCCACTCCCTTGCTGTGTAACTTTGTGAGATATGTATGATTTCTGTTACCTAATTAAACTACCATTCATGTCTGGTGGTCAATACAGTAACACAGCCTTTGTTTTTTTCCCTGCTAAGCTTTCTTGTTGTATGATGATGCATGGGAGTTATAATTGCCTTTTATTGATATACTTTCTATAGCATTCCTCTAAGTCTATAATGTCAAGGTATTAAAAGGCATGAGTTAACTAACTTGTAGTATTCATAAAGTTCCTGTTGAAACGTCAAGAACTTGCTATTTTTCCTCTCAAAAAAAACGACCTGTATCTTGTTAGCCTCTGGTTCAGCCTCCACAATGTTTCTGTTACTTCATATATTTTCCAAGTCTTTGTATACAAGCATGATGTTTAACTAGGAAACACTTGTTGAAAAATAATGTATTCTAGATTTTTAAGAAAAAACTAGTATGGATATGCAATACTTAGGAAATGTGGAAGATGAGAGTTTTATTTATGTCTAGGTTTTAATCAAGAAATCTGGGAATTTGAATATGAGTAGATTGGATTATTAGAAAAATTATTAGGAAAAAAGTAAATAATCCTACTATTTCAAAGAAATCACTTAGTACAATGTTATACTGACAATATAAAACCATAAATTTGGAAATATTGTTATAAATGTCCATTAAAACTTTCTTCTAGTTTCTCCTGTTATGTAAAGGAACTGACAGGAAAATGCAAAATATGTCCACTTGACATTCAGATTTTAAATGTACTAAAAAGTACTAAGTGTACCTTTAGTTTGGGTTTGGTCGTGTGTTGTTTTTTGTTTGTTTTGTTTTGTTTTGTTTTGTTTTTTCCCCATATCATTCAGACACTTTTCAGAAGCAAACCGCAAACCACCCTGGCAATATTTAAGTTCTTAAATGTGTGATATTATTATTTTCTGATATTTCACAGTATTTTTTTTCCTCCTTTTTGGAAACCCCTACAATATAAAGTGAAAGTGTGGTACACAGTGTCTTGTAAACATGTAATATTGGAAGGTAATGGTCAAAGAAAAAAACAGTTGCTAGTTAAGATTTTCTTTAAGATGAAATTAATTTAATGAAATAGGAAAAGTGTTGAGATAGATGGTATTCAAGAAGACTTTGTCCTGAATTCCTTTTGTTGTAAATCAGTCATTTTACAGTGAAAATGGCAGCATGCAACAACAATAATTACAACTGATCTTCAGTTTTTGTTTGAGTTTATGTGTTTATGCAATAGCATTTTGCCTTATTGGTATTGTGTCTTCGTATTTCTCTGTCCTTAACCAAAGTTATTCAGAAAATCAGAAAGTCTAATTTGATGAGGTCTTTTTTCCTTTGCCATAAGGACATATGACATAGAATGAACAAGAAAGCTGCCCAGTTTAAGTGTTACTTTCGCATATTCTTTCTCCAGATTGCTATATGAAGCTGTACATAATATAAACACATATTCTTGTCTCTAGTTAGTCACATTATAGTTAATGACCATATGGTCATTACGGTATAAGATCTACTGTCTGTTGTATTTATATTCCTCAAGCATATTGTTCCTTCAACTTCACAGTGTGTTAAACTATTTCAAAGGGAAAAAAATCCTTTCCCTCTTGTTTCTGGTTGTCCTATCAAGTGTAACCTTGGACCCTTATAGAGCAATTAGACCAGCCTCTATCCCCTCCTTTGTAATGAGGTTTCTTGCATTTCTGAGTCTATAACCCTTTAGTCTTCCCTAATGGGACATCATTATTCTGAAAGAAACAATGTAAATGTAAATGAATATTCTCATTAACGAGTCACAGAGAAACCTTTAGTGGTAGCGCTGTGGTAATTCTGCTTGTTATTTCTCTGGTATTCCATGCAGATTTTTTTTTTTTTATAATTCATTATTAGTATTCAAAATTACTTCTTCTTTAATTCTGCATGTCTTTCATAATCCGGTGTTCCAACTAGTTCAACCATGTCCTTGTTTTATTCTCCAGGAGCCACCTGTGAAACGTTCAAGGTCTCTGTCCCCAAAGAGCTCTTTTAGAGAGTCAGAGGAGCTAAGGAAGCTTAAAATAGCTGAAAATAGGAAGATTGAAAACTTACAGAAGACACTACAGCTAAAGGTGAACATTAAAAAATAAAAATAAAAAGCCTCCAGCTATAAGCCTGTATAGATAAAGATATACCAAAATAAACAGACATTTTAAAAATGCAAAAAGTACATATTGTTATGACCTGTAAGTGTATTAGCATAAGACAGCACTCTCCATTAGTTTACCTTTTTCCTTTACTGCTAGGAATCTTGTATTGGTACTCCTGTGGTCCTATGGAAGGTTAATTCAAGCAGTCATCAATAATACTTGTTAAATACATTTTCAAAATTTTTTGTCTGAGAATATATATTCTGAGAAATTCGTGTTTTCATATAGAAAGAAAGTGAAGCAGAAACTGCAAAGAAATTGTTTTTCTGTACAGTGAAGCCAGTATTTTAGAATGCTGAAGTTGATTACTTGGAACAGATTTACCCCTTGTACTTCTACAAGTTATGGCTCAGAAGCAAATACTGTAAAAAAAAAAAAAGCCCAATAAACACCATCCCCCCACAAGCCTTGGTAGAAAAGCTTAACTGAGCATGTATTACAATTTCCCATTTTGTCCCATTTTATAGATTTTTGTTGGTTTGCTTATTTATTTCAAAAATAGTACCTTTAGAATGACCCGTTGGTTCCAAATTACACCTCAGAATGCAAAACCCAATCCTGAGTTTTATTTTCCAAAACATTTACAATTCCTTCTCCTCTCTGCTCTTCTCTTTTCCTCTCCCTTGTCTTTTTTCATTTATTTTCCTTTTCAATTTTTTTTTTTAATTTCATTTTTTAAATTTTAATTTTCTTATTATTTTTCTTCTTTTTTTTGGTTGCTTATGTTAGTTCAGAGTTATGAAATTTTAAAAATATATTCAGTATATGTAACCTAGAGCATGACTAGTTACGTTGAACATGTTGTGATAAACGAAGTGAAAGAAATTGTGGAACTGTACAAACCACTGTCCTGAGCTCCTGCCTCATGCAAAAAGACACCCATGTGATAAGTCAGATTTAGAAAAGATGTGAGTAGGGAATATATTTTAGCATAAATGCAAAAGCTTATCACCCTGTATATTTGACAGAGTTTGTTGTGTTAACACACACACACACAGAGTATATGAACAGGAAAGAAGATTTAGACTTCAAATTTAGTCTTACAGCCCATCTTGCTCCTTGTTCATGGGAGTAAGAAGATTAATTTTTTGTTTTGGTTTGGTTTTTTTCTCTCTATTGAGAAATCTAAGGCACATCCTGCCAGCTTTACCTGAGAACTGGCCTTTGACAGGCTTTCTGTTTGTTACTTTTAGTTGGCTTGCCAGGCACTGATGCTACAGATTATTCTGGCACTGTGGACCACAGCTGCTCTGCCCTTGGCAGCAAAGCTCGCACATTACTGTGTCTGGTTCTTATCTTACATGATAGAGAGTTCCACATTTCTTTGTGTTTTCTTCTGGAAAGAGAAGTGAAGTGAACCACTCTGATTTTCTAAGTAGATACAGAAGAGGAAGGATCGTTATTCCTTCTGCATGACCTCATAATTTTTACCATTCGCCATGCTGCCTTTGTAATTTCTTCCATTTCATTTTAAAAGCATATTTTAACAACCTATGCAGCTTTATTATGTTGCAAGAGTGGGATCTCTATTTATTACAGCTGTTAATCCATGAGGTCTTTAAGGGTTAAGACTTACATCTCCCCTTGAAACTGAATATATGAACTCCTTGCGTTTTCTCTAGGAAAGCTACTTTTCTTCTTTTGCAGAATGCTTTAATTGCTTGAAAAGACGCTGTAGAGGACCAGGTCAACATATTAAACGCTGTTGTGGCACTGCTTTCAGAATTCAATGAGGCTATTGCCAGCATGACAGTGAACTCAGCTATCATAACACTAACGTCAGAATAATTCTGTTGGTATTGTACAATGCATGTGGTCAACATTTTCATAACTGGCACTTGCATTATTGCATCCTCAAACAAAGTGTTTGCTATATGATTGCTTGAAATATACTTACTCAGAAAAATGCTTGCTCTATCAATGAATGTACTGAAGATGCATATCCTGAAGGTGAAATTGTGACTTTATCTATCAGTCCTTTTGCAAAATTGGCAACAACTTAAAAATAATAATAATAATGATAAAAAAAGAACAGCTTTTATAAGGGATTTTCAGGAACAGGAATATTTGGTGCCCCAGTTGGTATTACAAAGGCACAGAAAAGGGCTATTGTCCTCAGCTGACTCATTTGTGGCCAAGGAACGTTAACTCTTATGGTCTTTATTGCTAATAAAAATAGGGTAGTCATGTTAATTCAGAATATCTGTAGTTTTGGTACAGAATTGCCTTCATTTCTGTGGTCCAGGACATACTAAAAAGTAGCAGAGCATGCCAGATTGTACTCTTGTTTAGAAAACAAAATATCAAAGTAAATAAGGGCGTTTTCCTGAGTTTTGGGTAACAAATTACCAAGCTGGTATTTAAAATCATCCGAAGCATAAGTACATCAATCTACTGTTAGTCCTTATGAAGTGGGCAGGAGCTTGGTTGCTGAGAGTTAGATATTTGATGTGAACTGAGAATATGTTCTTTTCTCCTATATTATGTTTCTAGAACCATGATCCCTGGTGTAGCCTAGAGGAGATCTTCCTGTCTTTAACTGGAAAATTTTCAAAAGCAATAGGGGATCTTTGCTTCATATTTGCTCATCCTTTTTGTTCTAAAATTTTAGAGAGAATTGGAACTAGAATACATAGATCAGTCTTTAGGGCCACCTTGATACTTGTTTATGTGAGTGAGTGCGTGCATGCCATTATATTTAGTTTAGATACCATATATAGTCCTGTTCCATGTATGCTGTTCACATGCTGAAAATATGTTAATATTGTGGCATTTCCACGTAACTACTTGTGGAAAAAGCTATTTTTGTATTGGTCGGGTTCCTCACTTCTTGTCAGCCTGAGAAAAGTAGTCAACAAACTGAATCAGTATATTTTTTTTAGTTCCATTGTAGTTCAATTTTTACTGTAACAGAAATTGTTACAGGTCAATTTCAACAAAATTTTGGGGGAGTGAGTAGAATATTTTGGCTTGTGTGAGCTGCCTGCAAATAGCAAAATGGCTTTTTTATGGGCAGTTGGATTATTCCTTGTGCAAATTGGACTCTGTCTTTTGCTATTGCATGGAAAGTACTATGGAATGACAGCGGAGAGCTGGAGAATAAGCTGGAGACACATCACTGCTAGAGGTGGTGGTTCATTCCCATTCTGTCAATATGTAGAAAAGGGTACACAAGGCTATACAACTATTAAAAATAATAACATAATCAGTGAGAGGTGGAACTAACTGAGATTATGGAATTTACAGTATGAATGTAAAGTTCTGATATAATAATTTAATAAATTTAATAAAGTATCCCAAAAAAATGCAGCTAACTTCAGGAAAGTGCAGTTACTTAGAAGGCACTCAGAAGAACTTAGCTGAAAGGAAAAATCACTAAAAGAGAACTGGTCTTGTTTTTACCAAAACCACGGCATTTAATAATTTAATAAAATAGAGTGATTAGGGCAGTTAATTGCTTAATTTCTGTTTCTGTGAGAGCAGAGCAACTGATAAGGGAAGGGAATAATTGTAACAGAATGGGCAATGGAACAGGTAAGCAATAATAAAACATATAGATTCATAAACAGGAAAGGCCAAATTCTACACTTGGTTGCATCTCTGAAAGGACATTGACGCTTAAAAAATTCTGAGGATTTATGGTGAAGAGATTATTTTACAGAGCTTGCCAGACTTGATCAGTGTTCACTAGCAATATCAGACAATCTCAGAACAATGATCTAATGAACTTCTCTTGAAAACACAGTATCTGTAATTGGACTCTTATGAAAATTTCCTGTTCTAGTGTCAAGCAAAGCTTGGTAATTGTGTCTGTGTCATTTGTCACAAATAGATCCTATTATTTTTGTGATTGTTTTTAATATCATTCTAGTATTTAAGAGCTACTTAAAACCAGTCAAAAGTACTTTTTAAGCAATTCTAAATTTATAAATGTATCTGGCTTAGAGGTTGTTTTAGAAAAAAAACCCTGCCACTTTCGAAATGTATTTAATAGTAAACTCACTTTGGTACCTGCTTATTCCTAAATCTGCTCTGTGTGTTGGCTGAGTCACTTCTAGAAAAGTTCTGAAATTTTATATATATTAGTACCTAAAATTTTAGCTGGTATCTTTCAGCTTTGTTTATGTGTCATGAAAGCTGGGCTGCGTCTTAGAAGCCAACCTTAGTCTAGGTGCTTCGTAGTTGGCACTACAGTAGAAACTCTTGCCATGTTGTTTTTAGTGGGACTTAATTTTTATTACTTACAGCTCTGACTGTTGGTGTGTCTTATTGATTGACTAATGCAGAAAAGCCCTTGTTGCATATAAGCTAGAATGCATGCAAATAAAGTATTGTGATTTACTTAGAGATCAAGGAACATGTTCTGTAGCTGCTCTACAAGCAGAGCTCCCATTGAGCTGGCAATGAAGCACTGAGGGCAAATTTTACTACTGGATAGTGTCTGGTGAATTCTTTAATGCGGTGTGCAAGAATTTGTCTTGCTTCATACTGTGAAATGTTCTACTCAATGTTAATTTTTTTTCAGAGCACAGTATTGTCACTTAGGAAACCCTTTTTCTGAAATTGCATGACATTATCCTCTAATATAAATCAAAGTATATCTTAATTTCATACTGTAAGAAGAGAGTACTTTTTTCATGTGGTTTTGATTATATAAAAGCTATTGCAAATTTTGTTTTTATTTCCTGCTTGTTACATAACTAGATGACAAAGTCTAGGTGTTGCAGGTTTTTATGTATTTACAGAAATAAACTAATATCTGAGGAAATCCTGAAGCCATTTAAAATTAGTTATTTTAATATGGACCTCAGTGTGGCCAGTGTTTCCCTTGAAAATACATAGATTAGTTTTCCATGGAGAAGAAAAAAATTAAGAAAGAAAAAAAAAAGTTTGGAGGAAAAGACAGTGCAAACAATCCTTTTTCAGCCTGTGTAGGTGTATTAGGCCAGTGCATTCACAAGATGAAAACTGACATTTTGGTAGTAAATTTTTTTAAAACTTCTCAGCAACATGAAAAAAAAAATCAAGTAATTTTTCTCAAATTAACAAAATTTGCCAAAGTGACAATAAGAAAAATTTGACCTCAGGGATTGTGATTCCTCATATTTCTACTTAGAGTTCTGAGGCTCTTAAGAGTTACTTGAGCAGAGCTTTAGTTTCATGTGATCTGTGTGAAAGTCTCTTACATTATGCCCAACTTTAATTTTGTTTTTCTGGTGCTATACAGACTCGAGAAACTGATGAGCTGAGAGCAGCCCATGAAAAATGCAAAGAGAGGCTGCAGATGTTACAGACCAACTACAGAGCACTAAAAGAGCAATTAAAGCAGTGGGAAGAGGGCGATAGCAGGTAAGTTACGTAGCTCATTAAAAACATTTCCCTTACACAAGAAATCTGAACAGAAATATTATACAGGTATTCAAAAGAGAATTTGATTTGAAGGAAGAAGCCACTATGTGGTGATCAAGACTTTATCCTTTGTTAAAGCAAAATGCGTGGCATACCCTTATATGAGAAAAATTACAGTTGAAATCAAGAATAAAATGCTTTGAGCTGACACCTTGACTTATTTTATTTAGGATCTCATTTTGAGCCAGAGAACTGGACAAAGGTCTGCCAGGGCTGCTTATTTATGCTTGTCTAATTCCCCAGTCAATTAATTTGTTAACTGTGTATGTTTTTATTTTTCAATAATAAAACAATTGCTCCTTATGTTTCAAATAGTTTTAAAAATAATTTTATTCATTAAACAATATAGAAAGAACAGCTTCTTGAATGTTTAGTGATTCAAACATTAACTGAAGCTGATTTTAAAATCCTCTCCTTAAGAGGGGAAATAAAGATTATGTGCATGAAAGGCCGGGTGTTTTCATCTGTTAAATGATTATAAAGTGAATTATTTCTGGACATTCTATGAAAATATTGCAGTAATATATCTTGATAAATGGAAGGAAGAAAGACTCTACCACATAAAAATTTAAATGGTGAATGTTCTCTGTCTAATTCTCCCTTAAATTCTATACAGAACACTGAAAAATATATGCAGAAATTATTTTTTTCTTTTTATAGCCCGTAGTGGAAAGTTAGAATTTTTGGTAAACATACACATTTGGAGATGTGAAGACATTTCGTATCAGTTCAGGTATCAGACACTGCTAAGGTACAGTTTTTCAGGTCCTGTTGCAAGCAAGTAATTTGAGCAGGTCCTTGTGTCCTGACGGCTTTAGTACTTTAGCGTGCACGTACAGTTCAGTAAATACGTATGTGTTTTACTTAAAACGATTCTTTTTTGTAATTAGAGCAATACTGACTAATCTTGACAGAAACTTTGTAACTGCAAAGAGAGTAATGGAAATTGCTGCAAAACTGCTTGCTGTTCAGAGTCCTGGGTGACATAAAGGGTCCCACTGTGGATGATAAATTGTCCCTCATATATAAGTGATGCTTTGGCCTACCTGAGAAGATTAACATAGCTATGGCATATATGTAACAAGAGTTTGTCTTCTTAAAAAGAAAAAAAAAATGTGGATGAAAATAATGGTAAGATACAGATCTACTACATGCATTGATAGGACAGGAAGACTTTTTAAATTATCCAAGTATAAATAACAAATAGTTTTGTTTAAATGAGGATGAAAGGTTTTGCTTGTTTAGGAAAAGCATGGATGATTTTGTCTTCCAACTCACTATTTTAAATTCAGTGCAAGGTGCAAACAACTGAAACCTATTGGGTGATAGTTAGTTTATGCAATGAAATGTTTTAATTCGGTATCCAAGCTAAGTAGGCATTCATGGACCACAAAGAGGCCAATGCAGAAAACATGCAAAAGTTTCACCTGCATAAAGTGAAGCACTGAGTGTTCTGGTTCTGATAGTTTAAAAAAAAAAAAAAAAAGGAAGAAGAGCAAAAGAGAGTCGAAAACAACTTCTGTTTCTTTTTAAAATAAATGAGACCAGCTTGTGTCCTGATAGGAATATATTTGGGAAAAGTAGGTATTGGGGAAGGTACAATGCTAAGTATTTTTTTGGTTCATCTGATTTTTTCATCTATAATTAAGATGATCTGAAAATTACAGAGTTTTGATCACTTTTTTGTCATCACAACAGAATTGTATGAGGCCATCATACAATACCCCTTTTAAAGGGGTTTGGTTTTCCTTATTAATGTGCTTAAACAAAGGAAAATGGCCAATGCAGAGATGAAAATGTAAACAGTTATACCATATATCGTTATTTCGGCATCTCCAAAAGCTTTCCATCACTGGTAGAATGTAAATTGTGCACTAAGAGCTCAGTATCAGTTACTTATGTGGCACTTCTGATCCTCTGTAAGTGACAAAGGGCACCATTCTTTCTAATTCTTCATGGATTAGAATCTGTTATCGCGATGGCAGCTGATGGGACCAAATCCACCTGTCAAGGTACATACAACTTTCACTGACATACGTGACTGCAAAGATGATGGGGGCCTTATGAGGCTACCACATTCTCTGAGAGTTTATTTCTAAACCCGGTAGGAATTTAAATGGCAGATACTTTAAAATTCATTTTATAAACAATTTTAATACAATTTTTATCTTTTCCATTACTAAAATGCATAAAAACATTTTAATGACAGAAAAACTGTGAAATATTTTTATTTTCTTTTTCTGTGTGTCTAAACTCAGTATGTTTTTTCCTGACACATCATCTTATCCGTAGGTAGCTTATTCTTTCATTAGATAGTAGACTAACAGTTTGATTTAGAGTGGGCATCAGTGCATCTTCCAGATTGGTTTGCAGGGGTATTAGGGGAGATGATGGCTCTCCTGTTTCTTTGCAAGAGATGTTTTCACCTTCTGGTTTCTCATACCAGTAACATAAGGAGTGGTGAGAGAATGAATGCGGGTGACGCTGCTCTGTTGTGTGTAAATTGAGAGCCATGGTGCCATACTAGCACTATTTCTGTCTGAAAGTTTGTAACTGAACTTTTCCATAATAACATATTTAAGGGTTTGCGCCTCACAGAATGTATACATCATACAATATAGATGCTGTAGTTTAAAATCCGTATTTTCTGAAAGCAGGGGTACTTTTATTCTTGTGGTCCTAAAATGTGTAGATACTTGAAAACAGACAACTCTTTTTACTCGTAAACAGGATTGAAAGTGGTAAAAGCAGATGCCAGAATGCAGACCTGCATCAGCTTTGTCCAGAGGATTCTGATGCTGTGTGGAATAAACTGGCTTTTTTCAAAAGCGAACACAAAAAGCTGCTGATTGAAAAGTGAGTTTGTTCCTTAAATGGTGTTTACATAAAGAAACATGCTTTTTTTGGTTTTTGTTTTTGTTTTTTCTTCTGAAGGTAGTACTTTGCAGGCCACATAAGAGGAATTCCTCGCAAAATTCCAAGATAAAACCATCTTCTACCAAAAACAGTAAAGAAAAACATCAGCTCTTTTTTTTCTTCATTTTTTTTTTTTTCCTTTTAAATCAGTGACAAGTTACAAGTTTGCTAGCACTAACAGAAACTGTATTCCATGATCTAGGGATTGTGTTAATTAATGTGGCTCTCATCTGTTGGAGGTGTCGCTCTTCATTAGCCTGTATTTTACACACTGCCGTGCTTCATTTTTGGAATGAGGTGGTGAGGGGATAACCTAGCCAGCCATCCTTGTTTGATCTCTGTGATACATACGCAATGCAGAATGCCTCAGCTCTCTTGGTTCCCTGCCCTGTCCTGCTAATCCCAGCTGAGCTCATTATGGTGTAGCCTTGCTGCTACTCCTGGAGCCAGAGCTGTCCAAGCTAATTACTGGTAGCAGCAGAGCTGCCTGTTAAGGGTCTGGTGTGGATCTGCTAACATGGTCCTTGGTAGTGACCTGCAAAAAGCTCAAGGGAGTTGCTCTCTTTCTTGCTGTGCACAGCCTGTCCTTTGGGTTTAGTGCTGATCCCTTCATGCAGCTCTTTTAGCTGTAGTAAGTGTAAAACTTGGAGAAGGAAACTCTTACTTTGGAAAATATACAGTTTGCTGCTTTGATCTCATAATTCATAGGCTATTATACTCAGTCAGGCAAAGTAAGAAAATGTCCTTTTATACTAGACAAAGGAAGTTAGTGTGGTATAATTAGCCCTTTGCTGGTATTTAACACTTTCTGTAAGTCAAGTTGATTTTTTTTTTTTAATTTGAGAACCAAGAAGTTGTAGAAACTTTTCTTCAGACTTTATTTTTGTCAGCATTAAGTTAAAATTAAAACAGAAAATATGTTTTTCCAATGGGTCCCAATTTAGCCTGATTTTGTGGAGGTACCGTGAAGGCTGTTATCACAGAACTACAACAGCAGCAAATGGTTTTGTAGTGTGTAGCTGTGTTTCCCATAAGCTGCTTTAGTGTGTTACACACAATAGTGTCAGTATTTGGTTGCATGGGGTATTCTTACATCCACCAGTTACAATTGTGTGCCTGTTCTTGTCACTTCATTGTCACATCTTTGTTTGCTGTTTTGAAATGATCACAACAAATTATCACATGTGCTTCTTATGTTTATTTTGATTTTAATGTAGAAAAGAAAACTTTCTTGCTAACATGTAATTGCAGTTGTAATTCTCCCTCCATCACTAATCAACACATGCACCACAGGCAACAGCAACTCAGGAGCAATAACATAAGCCTCTCCTTTTCACACAAAGCCATGAAAGAGAGATTGCTTATTTATTGTGCACACCCTGAAGGCTGGTACAGTTGGACTGTTTTCCTAGAGCTCCTGTGCAGTCGCGGTTATGGGGAATGCTCTTATGCCAAGTACATTGCAGATTAGTGGTCTTGACTAGATCGTGGTGAAGTGGCATCAGCAAATGGTTGAACTCTTTGAAATACAGAATTTTTAAGTCAAAATGAGTTCTTAAAATTCTGTATAGTACTTCGTAAGAAACCAGTGCACCACTGTGATCATTAAGGTGAACTCCTTGTGTGGCTTTAGGTGCTTTTTGCTTCTTGTGGGCGATGTAGCTTACTGTTAGTTGGAAGTAAGGAAAGTGTACTTAACACCTGTGGTTTTTTTATATCTGCCTTCGATGTCTGTTTCTAATAATAAGTGTCTTTAATTTGTCGAAGCAAGTCAGCATTTCAAGATCTGAGCTAATTTTCTTAAGAAAGGCAATACTAAATTTAGTATACTTTTTAGATCTCTGGATAGGGCTTCTTTATATTGTATGTTGTATTAGGTTTGTGTGGCAAAGTTTTGGTAGTGGGGGAGCTACAGGGATGGCTGCTGTGAGAAGCTACCAGAAGCTTCACCCCGTGTCTGACAGAGCCAGTGGCAGCTGGCTCCAAGATGGACCCACTGCTGGCCAGGGCTGAGCCATCCAGTGATGCTGTTAACGCTTCCAGGATAACATGTTTAAGAAGGGGGAAAAAAATGGCTGTGCAACAGCAACTGGGGAGAGGAGTGAGAATCTGTGGGAGAGACAACTCTGCAGACACCAAGGTCAGTGAAGAAGTGGGGCAGGAGGAGCCCCAGATGGTGGAGCAGAGATTCCCCTGCAGCCCACAGTGCAGACCATGGTGAGGCCGGCTGTCCCCCGGCAGCCCATGGAGTCCATGGTGGAGCAGAGACCCACTTGTAGCCTGTGGAGGAACCCATGTCAGCGCAGGTGGATGCCTGAAGGAGTCTGTGACCCCGTGGGAAGCACTTAATGTGTGGTTTTACAAGCAGTGTAAGTAAATCAGGTTAGCCCATAGTCTTTGTGGACACACTTAATTTGATAGACATACTGATTTTTAGCTTACGTTGATTTAAAACATCTATAAGCCAAATCTAACACAGCATTGCCTATAGAATAGTGTCCGTGTAGAGATTTGATTTTGGTTTAAATCTGTTTTAACTTCAAATATGTGTAATTTCTGTCTATGACTAGGCCAGACAGTGAATGTTAGGAGCACAGGATTATTTGGTTTTGCCTGTTTGTTTTACATGTAAGGAAGATTCTCTTTCCCTTCCGCCTTCCTTTCCTCTCTCCCTCCCTTCTTTCGAGGGGTAGAACAACAATGTAGAATGTCTTTAACTTGCACATATATTGCTCTGAAAATAGATGAAAACCAAGGAAATCCCATTGATGCATGGCCCAGTAATAGAGTCATTACCAGTATAAGCACACTGTAAACAATCAGTTTGTACGTTACGAAGTCTGGTTTTAAGTCAGGAAAAACTGAAGTTGCTTGGCAAGTCATTTGTTCCGGTGGTCCCTAATTCCAAATCCTGTTGAAGCTGGTGGAAAGACTTTGTGTCAGCCACTACTTTGTCAGGTCTTTTATAAAGTTTTCCTCTCATCACAGGGAGGGATTGCTTTGATGTTCACGTAAGCTATTAAACACTATGCACCTTCCAAGCCAGACACTAACACACAAACAAATACACAGTGTAGGACTTATGCTAAGCACTTCTTTTTTAAAATGTATGAAGTTTTCTGTTTTCATGAAGTTCAGAATACTTGATGTCAGAGTTATGTTTGGAGAATGTTGATGGATAACGCATGGCATTGCTATTGCAATGTCCAAATACCACAGTATTTTTTTTTCTTTGTTACACTCGATAGCTATGTTGTGTACCAAATTCATTTGAAATGAAGTGCATTCATGCTACATCAGTGTTTAAAAGTGTCACCTACAGAGTATAGGCCTTCTGACATATGTACTACTTCTGTAATCTTTCTGTTCTTCAGTTTTAGGAGTGCTGGGACATAGCAGGCTTCTTACTGCAAAATACATTAATAGCTCAAGGCTCTTCTTTACTTTTCACCAACATTAGTAATTCTATACTGCAAAGCCAAATATAGTTAAAATGACGATGCATTCGTTTAGACTTTGGATGGATAAAAAGCTTACTAAATCTGAAATACCACCTTTTGTTCTGCTGAAAGCGGTTGCAGCCTAGATCCTGCAGCTGGTGTTGGGAGGTTCTGACAAAGGTGCATGCTCACTGGCTGGACTGGACATTGCTCAGTGGAAATGACAGTCAGGCTAAGTGAGAGAATATGGAACAGTGCAGTACAAATAATTTAAAATGTAAGAAAACAGAAGCATCCGTTTTACTACAGTGTGCGATTTTTAAAATAAGTTTTTAAAAGACCCAAGTCAGAACTGAAAAGCAGTGATGGAACAAAAGAATTTTCTTAATATTCATGCAATGGAGTCCTCACCCTATGTGCTTCTGTGAATTATGTTGATTACACTGGTACCTCAGTTGTGGCCCTTCAGGTTGAATAATTTCTGAACTGACTACAAGTAAACACTGTTTATGAGGCTATTCTGATGGTCTTGTTAGAAAGGAATGAAAAAATTGAAATTAAAATAATCAGCAAAATTCACACAATGTAATGTGTTTGTTTTTTTTAAACAACTTTTGGTCAATCAGCTGGGCTTTGTGCTACAGTAAAACAAATAAAATATTGCTAAATGGTAGATAAAATTTTAGGTGTGTGTTTTGTCACAGTTTAACCTGAGCTAGCAATATAGCCATGATAGGTACTCACTCACTTTCCCACCTCTGAATAGGGGTGAAAATCAAAAGTGAAGGGAGAAACTTGTGGATTGAGATAAACACGGTTTAATAAAACACAATAAAAATAATATGCTACTACTAAAAATAATATATCTATAAAGTAAATAGAATATAAAATAAAAGATAATGCATTTCCTCACTAACTCTGTCTGCGCTGAGCAGCCGGTCCCAGGGCGAGAAAAAGGTAGAAAAGCTCAGACGCCTCTGCAAAATGGTCCTTGGCTCCCAGACAACAATAGTTAAAATCATTACCTCTGTCCCTGTGTGTTATCTTCTTGTTTTCAAACTTAATGCAAACAAGGACCATGCTGGCTGCAAAAAAGAGGTTTCTAACTCCACAAAGAAAATTAACTCACTTTCAGTCAAACCAGCACAGGCTTCTACCACCTTTTTGAAAGCTAAATGTTATGCTGCATGTTGAAACTGTTTTTGTCACTACTCACTAGCGCATCTTTGGGTTTTGAGTGTCTATTAATTTGAAATATATCTCAAAACTCTGTCTTGACAACTATGACACTTCACTTTTTGTTATGTGAACAGACATTGGATTGGTGTGGGGGGAGTTGCTTTTATCCTTTTTCGCTCCTAAATGTGGGTTGTAAATCAGAGAGACTTTACTTAGCACCAACACATATTGCTTCCTGCAATTTTCATCCATCCCATAAGAGACTGAACTGGGAAACAAGAGTGATAAGGACATATTTCTAGGAAGCGAATGGACAGAGTAAGATAGATAGGTCAATGACTCTGTATAGTCAAATATTCCATTTCCTTGGCTAATTAAGGCTAAAAGTTTCTTTGTGTAAACTGGAAGTTTACAATTTTCTTCCTGTAAAGGGGTTCCAGTAAATCATTGTGGATAGCTTGAATGTTCACAAAATGTAAGTAATGCTAGTACTTTTTGCTTTACTCTTGGCAGCATTATCCCCAGACATATGTAATGGTTTTTGCTCTCTCGCACAGTCTAGATCAAACACCTGCTCCCAGGTTTATTCTCACCACCCAAGGCTGTCGGTTGACACATAAATATACAGACCCATGAAAAGAGCATATTTTGCCCTTACTGCAGGCAAACATACTTGAATCATAACACTGCAGGAACAAATTGAAGAATTTCTGTCAGAGCAGTATTTCGCATGTATAAGTTGGATAAAGTTTCTGCCTAACTTGGTTCTCATGACTCTAAACAATCTGAGTAGCAGAAAATTAAAATCAGTATTTGCACTACAATGTATCAGACTCCCCATCCTAATTTATGACGGCCACTTCCTATATTTTCTGTATGGGCTTTTTACGAGTGTGTGTGTGTGTAGTATGCTTGTATATTCTACTCTGGTTTTACAAAGTAGAATTTTTGCCCTTTTGAAGACTCATGAACAGAAAATACAATTCACTTTTGCCCTTTCTTTGTTGATCTGCTGTCCTTCTCAAGCTCCTTTATTTTCTGAGGGGAAGAAAACAGAGCTTCTTCTGCTGTTCCATTTTCCTTACAAGGATTATTAGGCCTTTTGGATAAAGTTTTGGATAACAAAAAATTTCCTGACACTACTTTGACTCGGTGGCTTTAAAACTTATGTTGATTACTGTAATAAGCAATATTACTTCTCATTTCAAGGACAATGATAAAGAGCATGAAAAGCTTGCTTAGCAGTCTTTTTTTTCTGTCTGATTTTCTTCTTAATTTGGCTTTCCAGTCTTTAACAATATTCCGTGACTCTGGAGGAAAACGTTTGAAAAGGCAATAGTTAACCTCTTGGACTCAGGAAGGCTTCCCTGACTGCAGCAGCTCCTGGAGTAGCCCCCTGGTATCTGTCCACACCAGCAACAGTATGCATTAGGAGATTGTGGTTAGTTCTGCTTATTTCTCCAAAGAGTCATCCTGCCGCAGTCTTACAACCTGTAATCCTTGGGAAGGAGTCGGTCTCCTCAGTGGGTTATTCGTTCTTATGTATTCAGCTCTATTAGAGATTCGCTGCTTGGTTTTATTTTCCAGATAAAATTCCCTGGGACAAATGCAAAAAAAAAAAGAAGTCTTATTGTTTGTTTGGATGTTTATTTTAAACTGCCATGAGCCCGCTCTCTTAATTCCTTTTATCTGTATGCAGAGGAGTGTAGGAGTCTCCTGCCTGGCCCTGCTTGCGAGTGCTGGAAGCTGCTGATGAGCAATGGCTGACTGATGGGTTGTATGTTACTCTGGAGGCAGTGGTTTGTGAGAGGACTAACTAGAGTCATCTGGCAATGGTTAACCTGGGGTTGGCAACTCTTGAGGGAAGGGGCCCTTTAAATTGATAAGCGTGGAGAGAAAGTTTATGCTATAGTTCAGGCTATCTTTCTAAATTAGCTTTTCTTTAATGCATTGAGACCCAAGTACGCATGTGTGTGTATATGTACCTCAGATTTGGAATTGTGTGAGGTCTCCTAATGGTATCTTTAGAACTGCTGACAATTAAAAATGATGAGTACTAGGAAATTTTGTTCTTGCAAGAAGGTATATTTTGCAGAAGCCTGGCTTATATGCAGATGGTATGAGCATTTCGCCTATTCTAGTAACTTGATAAGTAAGCAACTGTTACAGGGAATTTCTTGCTGATGCCTAGCTATAATTTAAAAGAAATCAGAAGTAATTCCTTTGGCAAAACTGATTCTGTAGCACAGTTTTTATGCTACCTCTTATATTCCAAATGAGTGAATACTACAAAAATAACTACATAGTGGGAGAGTGATAAAAAGTAGAATTCAGAATTCAGTATGATACTGAAAAAGCTGCTACTATTGTGGGTCAAGGTCAGTACCTTTAAAAATGTATGCAGTACCAGCATAAACTATTAGCAGGATAGATTTGATCTCTCTTGATTTCTTATTTGTTTTAACATTGTGAAGTGAGACTGTGGCAATCAATCATATTTGGAGGATAGAAATGAAGCATTGATACATAAAACAGGATGCTGTGAGCTTTCCTATTCCTTTTGTATATCTATGCTACAAGGAAGGAGAATGGCTTTCATGAAATTATTGACAGTATATGAAGGACTTAGGGCTTGTTTTCGGGGTGTAAAAACAAACAGGATTCTACTTCTGACCTGCCATATTAGAAGATAACTGACAGTCTTCTAGGAAATGCCAGTAGATTCCTGCTAATTTAGGATGCTGATTCCTGTTAATTCAAGAACTTGGTGGCTTCTCCTTGGCTAGGAAAGAATTGGAAGTTGTTCTCTGACCATGTAACCTAGAGCATCTGAGACTGTTGCTGGCCTTTATGCTTTCTTGTAAACAGAGTAAGCTTTGCTTGAAAGTATTTTTTATTAATATTATTATTTTTATTTTATTACAATCTGTGATTCGGTGATTTTGGAGTAGATTATATTGTCAGAAGGTCTCTTTGGTTTTTCAGCTTGTTTTGTAACCAGATAAGAAAATGCATGTTGTTGAGAAAGAATTACTGAAGAAATAGAGTCAAATTCTATCAGATGTAGTTACAAACAGCATAACCTTTCTATGTTGAAGCCTCAAGGCCATGAGGCAATTTCAGGTCTGCATAAAGGTGAAAATCAGTACACCAGTTTCTAGACTTTGTATAGGTTTAAGTCACTTTCTCCTGTCTGATGGGCTATCATTTGGACTTAGCAAAACTGCTAGAAAATACAACATCTGAGTATAAATAAGAGCAAGGCATTTTTTTGGAAGGAGTAATAAATTCTGGATTTTTTTCAGTCAACTAGTGTTATTACTCTTCCAGGCACATCAGAAAATCAGTCTATTTTCCTCACAATCTAAGAAATGGTCCTGAGCAGAAAAGTCTGTGTGGGAGCTGAATACTTATTTTACATGAGATTTTCAGTTCATCTAGTAGATACAGGATTAGTGTATTTGTTCTTAAAATTAGTAATAGTAATAATGTGAGTTACTCATAGTTATGTAACCTTCATTATTGGCAAATTTGTTAGGGTGTTCTATAAATTGTCAGGGTATATTTTTCAGTTATACAGTCTTCTTTAGGAGTCTGGAAACCTTGACTAAAAACTATCCAGTACTGAAAAGGCTTTCCTAGTGCTATCAAGAAAGAGTTGTTTGGCATCTTTTGAAAATGTTTTATACCCTTTTGGCTTAAAAAAACCCACCACCACCACCAAAACAAAAAACTCCACACAAACCTCCCCCCAAAAAAAAAAAAATAGGAAACTTACTGAAATTAATCTGAGCAGCATTTTTTTTTTTTTTTAGAGCACATTGAAATTTAGTTAGGCTTTATTTCTGTTTTTTAGTTTTTTCATCAGTTTATTAATGGCTAAGAACTTATTTACAGGATTCTGGAGTTTCAAAGTTTCAACACCCTGCGTGGTTTCACCTACTCCACATATCAGTATAAAATATTGTGCAACTTGTCATTATACTTCACAGCATTTGATAAACATTTGCACAAAGGTCATGTCTGGTATCACACTATTGTTTCATTTATATCCTAGGAACTTCCCTCTTTAAAAGTTGAATTAAATAGTAGAATAAATACACAGCATGAATGTGACAGAGACTCTAAAATGCAGTAGTAGCCTTTGACTTTGTCAAGAGAAAAGGTCCAAAGATGTGAATTTATCATGAGCTGGAAGTTACCAATTTATACTCACACTCAGGTTTCTTTCTCTTTCCTCTCAACCTGCATATTTCCATTGTATTCAAATCCCATTGTTTGTTCTTGAATTATGGTTCAAAGGTCTATCTTTTCTGAGTCTATAGAGCACACCCTTTTTTCCAAAGAAAAGTTGTTTGTTTTCCTGTATGATTACTATAGATTTTCTTTCTAGTTCCATATTGCTGTATGTATTCAGTTTAGAATCTTAATCACTTCTGTTGTCTGTGTTGTTTTCCCCCGCCTTCTCCTCTCCCACTGTTTCTACCGTCAGAAGATGGAGATGTGCTAATGTTCAGACATTTCTTTTTAGTATCCATGCCTCAAGACCATAATCAGCTGGAAACATTTTACGTAGAAACTACCTTTCCATTGTAGAAAAATCTTCAAAGATTCCATCTCTCAGCTTCAGTTTGTGTGTTGGATCTTTTCAGATGACATAAACACAATGCCCTTTGCTCACCACTTGCTAAATCAAACACAAGTTTTTTAGCGCAGAGAAATCCTCTTTCAGTTAGGATCAAAATCTGGTGCATTTCTTCCTTCTATTATTTTATGTGTTAATTGAAACTGAATGATGCAAAAAATGATGCAGTAAAATCTAGTGAGCATATGTTTAAGATAATTACAGCAAATGTTGTCTTAATCTGCTGAAATAGTGTTGGAAGCTCTTACAGTATCTGAACTTTGATGCTTCTGTTCTGACGCTCTAGTTCCAGCAGGTTAGTATTCTGCATTACCACACACAGCTTATTTTTGATCCTTTGAGCTGAAGGGTTGCAGGCACACTCCTTTTCACCCTCAGTAAAGGAAGCTTCTCGTATCACTAGAAGCATTGTGACTGGATCACAGATCTCTTCAAGTACCTAATCTGCTTCGTAAAAGAGTCGAACATGGATCATTTAAAAGACTGGTGGGACAGATGTAGTCTGTTAAAGGCAGTCTTCCTTTTGGGGAAAAAAACACACACAGATGTTTATCTTCAGACCTAGTTGAAATACCTTTTTGAGGGGAAAGAGTATCAAGAAGATAAATTTGTTCTTACCTATTATGTTGGCACATCTGTGTGATGGGACACTGAGGGAGAAAATGGTGTAGATGAAAGGCTGGAAAGCAAATATCTCCCCTCACCCCTGCTTTTTACCGCTATGTACTTTCAGGTTGAGTAATTTCTTTTAGTGTCACATTGTACTTAAGCACTTTTCTGTGACTTCTTCAGTTACTTTGAATTCCTTGGAGATCCTTCTTGCTCCTTAGAAATTTCCTACTTGACCCTTCTTCGATGATTCTTCTGACTGATCATGTTCACTTGTTCTTGGGAAAAGCAGTAATCATACAGTCTCTGCGAAGAACTGTACTCTTCAAGAAGACCACATCATACCCTTTCCTCGTTTTTGTTGAGCTGCACTTTTGTAACAAAACACACAGACTATGGTACTTTTGTAGTGAAATTTAGAGAATTAGGATTATTAAGTGTAACATCAGACAGCTATCACAGAAAAAGGGAAGCCTGTGTAATGCTTTTGTATAGAAGTCCTATATTTTAGTAATGAATAAGTAGCAGTGAGATTGTACTGCTGACCTTTTCATGAGGATGCTGACGGTGATGCAGAAATGCAAAGCAAGATTTGGTGAGTTGTGAAGGCCAGGCTGTAATCATGGAAGTTTTCAACCATCCACATGGAGCCTGCATCATTATCTTGCCAAGACAAGATGCAGAGATACAAATTTTGTATGGAACAAGTAACTCTTCTAGAACAATCAGTCATAGAAGATTTTATTTTGAGTGACATACAGAAATTAGTTCAGAAAACATTAGAGAGAAAGTCTCTTTACCTCAATACAATGTGAATCACAGAATTGTGCAACTTGGAAGGAACGTCTGGAAGCTGTCTTATCCAACCTGTTGCTCAAAGCAGTGGCAATTTGGGAAGGTTTCTTAGGATCTTGTCAAGTTTTGACAAAGGGTGGAGGAGACTGAGACCAAGGATAGAGATTTCTGAACCTTTCTGGATAACTGTTCCAGGGTCTGACCAGCCTTAGTGAGCTATGTCATTTCATATCTAGTTAGAATTTGTTCTATTCTAACTTGTGTCGATTGGCTCTCATACCATCCACTGTGCTCCTCTGGTATCCTTTTACTAGACTTAATCGATGTCTTTCTTGGAGGAGCCCAAAACTAGGCACAGCCACACAGTCAGTCTCAGAAGTGTTGAATAGGATCATTTTTGTAAGTCAGTGACTGTACTCTTTCCTATACAGCAAGTATGTTGTTACCCTTTGCCACAAATGCATGTCACTGCCTAATGCTCAACTTGTTGCTCGGAAGGACATCACTTTTTCTGCAAAGCTGCTCTCGAGCCAGTTGGGTTGGCCTTTCAGAATGTCCTGTTGTGAGGCCTTATTCTGGCAGGACTTTGCTTTTGGTGAACTTCATTAAGTTCCCATCAGCCCCTTTTTTCCGTGTATTAGGTCTCTCTGAACAGCAGTCCAGGTGCCTAGTGAGTGTGTCAGTTGCTCCCCTTAGTTTTATATGATCTGTGAACTTGCCGAGAGGCACTTTAACCCATCTTTGAGGTTGTTAATAAAGACATTAAACAGTACTGGCTTTGGTATGGATCCCTGAGGGATGCTTTTAATTGCAAGTCACCAATTGGAGTCCACACCACAGATCATTACCCTTTGAGCCTAACAGTCCCGCCGATTTCCCAGCCACCTTATCTGCTTTTCAATTCAGGTCTCAACTGTTTGGCAATAAGGAAGTGAGAAACCATCTCAAATTCAAGGTATACACCATTGCCTGCTCTCTCTTTATTCTTACAGACTGCCACCTCCTTACAGAGGCAGTCAGCAATTTTTTTCTTTGATAAATCCATGCTAGCTGTTTCCAGTCACCTTCTTGTATATTAGGTGGCTGGATGTGATTTCCAGGATGATTTGTTCTGTAACTTTCCTAAAGAGGTGAGGCCCAATCTTTAAAGAAGATATTTGACTTTTTAAAATTATATTTAAATAATAGCAAAAGAGAGTGGACCAAAGTAATTTGCCTAAGGATATTCACTTTGCAGAAAGGGAACCACATAAAAATTAAGCAACTGGTAAAATAACCTTCAAACCCCGCCAACACTAGAAGAAAGCCAGTGAACAGTTTGAGACAGTTAAGAAAGGTATTGTAGCTAAAACCCTGCTGAAATATATGCTACAACTGAAAAAAAAAAAAAAAAAAAAAAAAAGATAAATTAAAACAAACAAACCAAAAAACCCAACTCCCACCCCAAAATAGTGTTGAAAACCTCTCTATGGAAACTCAGTGAGGATGTTTTTGTGGCCCTCACAGAGAAAAGATCAGCATTTAAAACTTAAGCTTGCATTGGTGAGAAGAGGTAGGCTGATAAACAATGGCAGGATAAATGCAAGTGTAAAGTTGGAAAGGCTAACAACTCTTGAAGAGCTGTTTTCAAAGATGCTTTAGCTGTGATATTAAAATTTTACTTAAATAAGTTAAAAAATAAGCCAGTTAGGAAATCTGTAGGTTTGTTTAATGATAACGGTGTAAAAGGACACACTGGGTTTACAGGGCCATAAAAGAAAAGCTGTATATCTTTGCATTGGTCTTCTCTGCTGAAAATGCTACAGAGATGGCAACAACTCATGCATTCTTCGTGGGAGGTAGATCAAAGTTGTTAGATCTTTTTGGAGTAACTGTACAGTGCTTTTGAGGTCAAGTAGATACGTTAGTTTTTAATATCTTGATGTTAATATCGTCACATCCTAAGGGGTGTGAAGAAACTGAAGTACAAAATTACGGAACTACAATCTCATGGTGAACAGGCACTGTGCTGGCTGACTGGTGGGTTGCCATTGTGACTCACATCTACAAAACAGGCTTGAGAGGGAGCTGCAGACCATGGAGCCTGGCTGCTACCACACTTGGGAACATGGCAGTCTGTCTTCAGGAGAAAGAGAAAAAACAAGGCAACCACCACCAACAAAAAAACCAAAACAAACAAACAAAAACCCCCCACAAACGAACCAAACAATAAAACACCAGAGAGAGAGAGAGGGCACTGAGTGCAGATGAACACAGTTTTGTTGGGAAGTATCAGCATGGCTCCTGTGAAGGGAAATCTTGCTTCATTAACCTGCTGGATTGGAGAAGGGTGACAGTAAGCATGTGGATAAAATCTGATCTGTATTTTCCAATTGCCTTTGAGAAGGCTCCACATGAAAGGTTACAAAAAGAAATCCATTCCTGCAGGATTGGAAGAAAGATCCTTTTAGCAACAGGGAACAAGTTAAAGCAGAGGTAACAAAGGGTAATGCTTATGTACCACTTTGAGGATGGAAAATTGGAATCAGACTGCCGAAACTGTTCAGCTTGTGCTCTCTCCTGAGTAGCATCTGCTTTTGCCTCTCTACTGGAGACAGAGCACTGGTGATGGGTGGACCCAGTGCTGGTCTAATCCAGCTGGGCATTTCTCACATTCATGCAAGCCACTCGTTAACTTGTATGGGTTGGATCTTGTATTCCACATTGTAGTTTCTTGTCTAGGCTGGCCTGAAATATTTCCAACTTGTATATAACATAACTTCAGTTGGAGACTGTTTCACAGTAAAATGAATTTATTTGGAAGTGCTTCAGATATTCAGACTATAAATTTACCCCATATTTAATATAATTTAAATAGTTCTGCATGTCTTTCATCACCCTAAAAAATCTTTATGTACAATTTAACTCTCTTAAAATGTCATCTTTAATTATTGTTGTATGCTTGTCACATAGTGAGTAGGGAGTCAGTATGTATGTACATATGCATGTAAACATTGTAAACACGTGCTCATAGAAGTAATGTTTTTAAAGCTGCAAAATAACGTATTCAGAAGACAGGGAATCAAGCTGGAACATTTTTAAAATAGACTTAATTCATTCCCTTATATTCATGTAATGTTGAATACACTCCTTAATTAGGTAAACAGTGAATATTTTTTCGAGAAGACATTTTGCCATTTAGTGCAAAAAATGAACATGCTATGAGGAGTTAGAACGGTGTGGAGGTAAAGGCCACTGCAGTCTCTCTTACAGAAATTGATGATGCCTGAGGCATGGAGAATGGAAGAAGAGCAAATAAAGTCAACTTGTGAATGTAGCTGACTGATCCTGAAAATAGCTGGAGTCTTATGTGTCACACAAAGCAAGTTGCTTTAATTTTTCATGTTTCTCATTTTCTTCATACTACATATGAGACTGTGTCATATGAGTTGCAGTGTTTAGAGTTATAGCTAAGTCAGAGATGCAATAAACATATAATGTGCTTTAAAATACTGTGTATACTGAAAGAACCTTTTTTAAACCCCGTGCTTAAGTTAGGAGATATTTTGGTCTGATTTTTTTGTGCCTTATCTCAGAGGAATTTTGTAAAGCATAAATTTCCTGTGAAGCAGTTAGGCACTGCTGTTGAGTACAGCAGAAAAGGCTGTGAGGAAATTAGCAGCCCAGCCTTCAGAACAGAGCTAGAATAATGTGTATTTGTATAGGATATGAGGTTATGTTTTAAACAAAATTGCATATTAACTGACTATCCTCTGTTCTGTGTGCTGTAGGATCCTGGGTTAAAATAGGTGGGAATCTTATTGTTAAAATAGTGACCTAACTACATAATTAAAATATTGTGTCAAAACAACAAGTTTAAGAGCAACATTTAAAATAATGTCTTTTCGTTCTAGCATTTCCCAGTTTGACTTTGAAGCTTTAGCATTGGTATCCTGGCAACTTTAATTACATTTAATTTTAATAAAATGAAAAACAGTAAATCAGCTGGTTCATACTACAAAATAAATCATAGTAGTAATATGGTGGTAGATCAGGGCTGAAAAAGGGATCTTGTTAATAAGTTGCTTAAATAGTCACTGAAAAAAGAGGAATGGTAAGATATATCTGCTCAGGTTGGCTGGTGGTTTCCCCGAGAGTGAATAATTATTCCCCTCTTAACAGAATTCCACTTCCTACTGGTCTGCATTTCATCTCAGGCATTTCCTTACCTAAAAAGGACTGTCTGAAACTTCTTAGTGTATGTTACAGGCACGATTATATCTGAATTTTGTAAACTCATATTTATAAATTTTAATCAGCTGTTATACAAATGACTCTTTATGTTTGAAGTATGCTAAGTGTCATCAAATTAGAACTAATTCCTGGATGTTGAGAACTTTTTCCATGGTCATATATTGATATGGTTTTGGTTTAGTTTAATGATTTTAGTAGCATCTGTGGTTCTTAATTTTTTATTTCCTCTTTTATAGACTGAATCTTGAAGAAGAATTGGATCAGCTGAAAGTACAGCGATCTGTGGGTAGGTTTACAATCTGTGTTTACAACAAAAAAGGGCAGATGTATTTTGTATGTATATGCGTAGTCTATTTAGTAACTTTAAGGTTATTTTATTTCCAAATGTTAATTTATTTTTCTTGAATGTGCATTTTGTAAGCATAAGGCCATACCTATTCTAAGGATGTTTACCCTTAAGTTCTCCACATGCCTGTTAAATCAGTGACAATTTTTATATATGAATACACACTAATGCATGTTTGCAACTTACGTGTATATAGTACATATAAAGTTAGTTATTTTGTTTACAATATCTATGACTATTTATATAAATATACACGTGCAAAATCTAAAACATGTTTATATGCTCATGAAGCTTTCCTCAGAATCAGAAATGGTTTGTGCAGTTTTGAAATGCAGCCATAGAGAAATTTTGTGCTTATTCAGATTTCTTTTTTTATACGTTTTAATTATTTTTTTAGTCTCACAAAGTATGTCAGCTTGAAAGTAAATCAAAATGGTGGAATCCTTGTAAGAACTGATCGTGAATATCTTCTTTTGTATCTTTGCAATCCTTACAATAGTGATGGTTCTATGAAGATGGGTCTTTGTCAGTTGGATAGGTAATATATTACCATTACCATCACTCCTCTGATTCTTTGTATTATTTGCTGTTTCTGAATGGTCTGGGGGAAGTATTCAAGAGCGTGTAGTTGCAGTCCAGCTGGGTATCACATCTGTGGTGAATCCTTTATGCACAATATTGTGCAAAGGAAGGGAGTAGGAGATTGGAGAAGTACTCTAAATATTCTTAGCAATAAACCCTTACCATTCTTTATCTCAGTTTTCTGCTCTTGGCCACTTTCTGCTTTTGTGATAATGTTGGCCACTTGAATGAAAAAATAAGATTTTTCCTACCTTTATTTTAAATGTATTTTATTGTATCTGTAAAACTAAGTGGAAATATCCAGCTGCTGAAGACAGAAAGTTACTGTTTTCTTTGACGTTACTTCTTATGTGTTATTTCCATAGCCCCAGATAGACCTGAAGGGATCTAGTGAAGGTTTCAAATACTGTCTTTAAAAATCACTTATTTGTTTTTGCCAGTTTAGTCAGTCTTCACACAAAGAGAAGTAGAAAGGCAACCAACAGTGAGAAGGAGTTGAGGGCCTGCTGAGCAATAACCATGTGTTTCCAAAAAGCAGTCAGATCCCTGAAACTGCCAGTTCTTGACATGTTTAGTGCTCTAACAATCAGTCTTTTATCCCTTCTTTTTTCATTATCTTTTCAGATTGAAATATATTCTCTTTTGAAAGTGTGTGGTAGATACACGCTTCTAGTTTGGTTGTTGGTGTGATGATTAATTGTCATTAAATTGGGACCGAGAAAAGTGGTTAAACTACGAGTGAAGTGCATGAGGCAAATTTTATTTACCTTTTCCAGCATTTGTTGTTATAGGTATCATTTATATAAACAGGAAATTTCTATAAGATACCAAATTAAGTCCAAAGACATGTATTAAACAACACTTTTTGTTACCACATATGACTGAGATGATTCTAACCATTTCAAAACTTTTACCAACTGAAGTATAAAACATAGTCACTCACCTAGTCCATAAAAAGTATTTTCCTGTTGTTCTCTTTGCAAATCCTAGAGTATCATGGTGTGGTGGACACTTTTATCAATTGGTTGACATTTTCTAGAAGACTACACCATAATGACTGGAGCTGGATGTCCATCTTTTGGCATAGATGAGTGTATGTGAGCTATCCTTGATCACATGCTAAAAATGCACATATGCCCTTTGCCCTAAAGTGTCTGCTAGATGCTTACCTCTTCCCAAATAAAAATACAATCTCAGGTCTGTTTGTAGTTTGCTGAGAGTCTAAACTCGATGTGGTCTAAATGCGCTTTGTTCATAGTCTTAGTAAGTATGTTTTCTTTTCTAAAAGAAAAACTGACATCAATTTACTCCATGTAAATTCTATCTTGGAATTCAGTTTCACCTTAGCAGGTACCTGTTTCCATCAGGCATCATAACACCAAGAGAGAAATTCTGAAAAAAGTGGCTGAGCTTCCCTGTATTAAAAAAGGCTCTATCCTCTTACTTGATCAGATATCAATTGTGTTTGTCAGGAGGAAGTACTGGATAATTTTATTGCTTTTCCGTATCATTTTTCAAACCCTCCAGTCAAAGATAAGGTCAAGGGATAAGGAAACACTGTTCCTGCCATTCCCAAGTTTTTTCCATTCCGATTCACTTGTCCATGCTGTCTTTTTCTCCATTGCCATCTATTTTCCTGTAGCCATCAAAACCAAATTCACTATTCATGCTATTCATATCAATATTTGTGTATGAATGCGAGGAATACATTGGCAGGTACTCATGTAGTTCCTCCAAAAGTGGGGAAGTGGGTCCATCTAATCTTTTTCAGAAAAATAGCAAGTACCCTATTAAAAGATGATAAACTGTTGGCCCCCTTTTTCTTCAATGAGGCAGTTTGAAGGCGTGCTTCGTTATGAGACTTCTGAATCCACTGTGTCCCCAGCTCAGGTGTGAGAATGGCATTCCCCTCTTCTGGTCTTCACAATGGTTTTTCCCACTTTTCAGACTTGGTGCATTTTTGGGAGCATGGGTGGCTTCCACTGGAGTCAGTAGCATAGGGGCTTTCTGCAGTATGGCAGTCTGTCAGGGGAATCCTTCACCTGGTGCATACTGGAGACAAAAATCTCATTCTTTTGATGGTTCATGTAGGTACTTTATGAGTGACTGATACACAGCTCTGTTTTGTTTGTTTTTTGTGGTTTTTTTTTGTTTGTTTGTTTTTATTTTTGTTTTTTTTTGTTTGTTTGTTTTGTTTTTTGGTTTTTGGTTTTTGGTTTTTTTTGAAACTAATAGTTTCTTGTTTGTGCAAGAAGGCTTTCTGCAAATAGTAGTAGTGAAATGTAGTATCATAGTTCAAGTGCCATTTTGGTAGCAGTGTTGAACTAACTCATCATCAGATTTGGTGACTATTAATTAGGAATTAAGTGTCAAGTTCTAAAGCTGGCAATTAACTGTTTTCTCAGTGGGATGTAAGTATACTTCTGTAAGACCACAGTAATTTGATAACTAAAGATAGTGGGGTTTATGACTTGTGGGTCTGTTCCTTGAGGGAAAACTTGTTATTTTTTTTTTGTGTAGGAGTATGATAGGTAGAGCATATGTCTTGCTGAGTAGACTGATATGATGAATCCTTCTGGTATCATAGACAGACAGACAGACAGTTATAGGTGATGCTGTTTCATTACCTCCCTAACCAATTCCTGTGAACAATTACATAGCAATTAGAAGGGAGGAGGGGAAAAGGAGGCTGAATTGGCCATTTACTTTCTGCTCGATAGAAAGGGTTATGCATCAGTGACCTTTGGCTTTTCTTTAATTTATGCTTCTGGTGGCTTCTACGGTAATACTGAACGTGTGTATTTTTTTCTTTTTGCAGTAATATTCTTTATTCTCTGCCTATAATATGTTTATTTATAGATAGAGTTTTAAATTGTATTTTAATACGTCCACATAATAAACATAACACCTTGTGTGCTTTGATCAGTTTCTTTGACTATGGGAAATAATTTTTCTTTTCAGTGGAGTACAGTAAATGCTGATATGAAAGCTACAGCAGACATTCAAATGAGTGAATATTTAGAAAAAGATGAAAAGCATGTTCATATTATCTTTGTGTGTTACTTAAAGAATGTTGTAAATGTATGCAGTACCACTGTGCTGGGGGACTGTAGTCTGAAATAACATGGGAACTAACATATTAATATCAAGGTAAAGGTACATATTCCCCAGATGCATAGTTTTACCTTTTTCAGCTTTTATTATCTTTAGAATAGTGTTCCATTTATTTCATGAATACAGAAGTATTAATTGGCCATGACATTTTCCAAAGACAAAAGAAAGGTCTAATTCACTCTAACAAACTTGTTAGTCACTGTTTATATCAAGAGGATTGTGAATCTACAGAGAGTAATACTGTTTTCTTCTATGCTTGCTTTGTTTATAAATCAAAAGTTTTTAAGTGACCTGCAGGGTCTGCATGTGGTTTGAAATGATACTTCTAAAGCAGACCTCCACCATGTAGCACAGATATTTATCCCTTAAGATTAATTCTATAAGTTAATTTTTGGGGAAGAAGGGCAAGAAAAGTACTGTGAATATTGTGTTGTTTTTACAGTGTTGGGATTTTTTGTTCTTTAGTGTAATATTTCATATTCTAAGAAAAAGTCCTTCTGAGGTGTGTAATTGCTCATTTCTGTGAGCAGTGGAAAATTTGTGAGTGCTGAGCTCTTGGTTCCAATCTAAACAGAATGTATTTTACTTCTGATTTATTGTACGTATTAGTACTTCGAAACTTTTTCCTACCATTTTTCTTTTGAATAAATCTAATTTCTAACTTGTCTTTTTTTGTGAGATTTTTAGTACCTAAAGTGCATAGCTGTCTCTGAGAGTGATGCTTGGAGTCATGTTCACTTTCATTAGTTGTATCAGTTTCTAATTGTTATGAATTCATGGTATTACAATGGAATGATTTGTGTGATTTATCTGATGAAGTACATGATCTTTCACTTAACAAAAAAAGGGGTTTAAAGTTTTCATCCATCCTAATTCTGTTACTGTTTGCTTTGTTCACCAATCACTCTGATCCTCCTGGCAGGGGACAAGACCTAGAGAACAAAACTGGTAGTGACTGTGTAGATAAAAAGGCAATGAATTCTGCTTTTAAGGCATAGAGGGAATAGTCTATCAAAGAATAAAAATCGGAATGAAAGTACAGCGTCTTTAACCTGCAGATCTATTGTACCTTTGAAAAGCTTGCACTCTGAAAAAAAACATGCTGTGATGCTACAAAGATTCATAATTATGTGACAGAACACTTTGAAAAGAGGTCACCCTTTAGAAACTGACCAAAAAGCTTGTTAAGAAAACAGACTATGTTATAAATAATTGCAGAAGTAAAGAATGCATTTCCTTAAAATGTCTAGATATTATTTTAGTGAAATAGTAGGTGTCACAATATACTTTATTTATTCTTTGATAGAGATGTATTATTTATTTTCTGATAGAGCCATTTTATAAAATTAGTGCACATGACGGGGTCAAGAACAGTACTCCAAAGGAGAATATGAAACAAGTTTCACATCAGAGGTTACAGAAGGTAAGATACCAACCCCATCAAACACATCTAAATTTTAATATAAGATTCATATATATGAAAGTCAGTACATATGAATTCAGGCCATGATTTTCCGTTCCCAACTTGAAAATGTGGATTTCCAAAATTATCTCAGAAGTTAATTTTAGTGAAGTAGCTGTGACCATATCACGTGAGATAAACATGGTTAATGTAAGAGAAAATTAAAAGAAGGTTTAGAGGTATAATGTTAAAAACTAACAAATTATCTAATTAGAAGTAACATATGCTTAGCATTTTACCACTTTTAAGTTCATAACCTTAATTTCTTTTGCTGAGTATTGAACTTTACATGATATCAGATGTTAATCCCCATAGAGCTTTCGCTACAGCATAAAATTGATGCATAATAGTGATAAATCCACTTTTTGTTGTATTTAAATTTTAGCACAACATTGCATGTGCAAATATTTTTTACATATGTGGGTTTATCAATCTTGTCACCAGATAGTGCCTTATGCATTTAGTATTCTTTGGCTTAGCAAAGATGATGAGTATTTAATCTTTACTGCTCAACAATCTACATGTTTTACCTTGCACAGTAACAAGATGTTCTTAACTAGTTGCTATTTGTATTGATATTTGTAATATACACAAGTAGTTTAGTATGTTAACAGGTGTTCACTTAAGAGGGCTCACTTGTATTTTACCATATGGTTTGTTTGCTGCAAAGAAAAGACATCCTTCAAACAGTATCGTGCCTTTTGTTTGTCATTTTGCAAAACAATATTTGTTTAATTACTTATAAATCTTTAAAAGCATGCTTAAATTGAATAAACAAAAATCTATTACTTCGAATGTCAGTTCGGGTATGTCTATTTTTTATTTGTGAATTAACTTGTAGGAAGTATGGTAATTTACAGCAGATGATGTGATTGCATATACTTGTAACACTTGCCATATGGTCAGGCAATGAAGACTGTCATCTCGTTATTACTGAATGACAAACACCGCGTTAAAACAATAACACACAGAATAGGAAGTGCTCACATTCATTTGTCTTAAGGTAGAGTGAGTAATTGAAATAATATGAATGCTACCATCTGAGATGTCACACAGTTTATGCTTGCTTATCATCTATATTTCAGAACTATAATTTTGTTTGCCAGATACTATGTAATTTTTATCTCTATGGATATACAGAGTTATGACGGTACCTTAGGGATAGGTGTAGAAGCTATTCATTGTTTGTTTCCTTCCAGCTGTCATACATGACTTTAAGTGCTAGTGAGTGTAAAAGGTTGCTTTAGAAAACTGAAAACATAATAGCAGAATCTCAGTTTAGGAAGGTGTTTAAAGAAAGGTACTGGTCTAACTCCTTATCATTGGGGAGGGAAGTATAAACTATGATTTTGGTTGCATTGAAGCATTTGGAAAAAATCCCTTTTATTTCAAAATTCACCCCATAACTTTATGTAGACGTAAGGCAATCTCTCTTCATTTTGGGAGTGCTATGGATTCCCACAAAGGAAGGTAGCAGTGGACAGATACGCATATTAAAGGTTTGCTATCAAACTCGCAAATTCAATATCAAATTCACAATTGTATATGAAGTCTGAGCAGCTCTTTCCCTAATTTACTCTGGACCTTAAGAGCACTCATTTAACTGAATCATATCTCTAGTACCCACTTTGTAAATAATTTCTTAAGTTTTAACATAATATAAATGCAGTGGCAAAATGTCCTTGCAAAAATCTGTAGCATTTTTTGAGAAGTACTCTGGTTTCAATATTTTCAAAGTCAAAGAGAGTTTTGACATTTCATATTGCTACAATGTGATGGAGTTGACCAGTATTATACAAGGTGAGTAGGTGGAGTTGACCATGTGCATTCTACTATAGCTTCTTGAAAAACAGCCTTTTCTACCCATGTCCAGAAAAATCTAGAGTACTTGACACCTCCCTTACTGTAGGAGTGGTGATGAAGCTTCCACAAAGCTAACCAAAAATATATCTCAAAAATGGCTAAGTGGTTAGTGAGCACAAAACTCACTTTAATGCCTTTTGCTAACTTCTGGGAATTTTTCACAGACTAGATCTTCATTTTAGTATCTACTAAAATTAAAATTTACTCCTATTTCTGGAAATGATGGGGTTTGGTTGTAACTTTAATAAACACTCCAGAACATTGAGATTCTGTTTCTTGTTAATGGCCCTAAATATGCGTAAACTTCAAAGGACTTCACAAACAAAGGATCATCCCCCTGTGCTGGGCACTGGTGAGGTTGTACCTCGAATCTTGTGTTCAGTTTTGGGCCCATCACTACAAGGAACACATTTGGTTGCTGGAGAGAGTTCAGAGAAGGGCAACAAAGCTGCTGAATGGTCTGGAGCACAAGTATGATGAGGAGCAGCTGAGGGAACTTGGGCTGTTTACCCTGGAGAAAAGGAGGCTGAGAGGAGACCTTATCACTGTCTACAGCTACCTGAAAGGAGGTTGTAGCATGGAGGGTGTTGGTCTCTTCTCCCAAGTAGCAAGTGATGGGAGGAGAGAAATGGCCTCAAATTGCACCAAGGGATGTTCAGATGGGATATTAGGAAAAATTTATTTGCAAAAAGGGTTGTCAGGTTTCAGAACAAGCTGCCCAGAGAAGCGGTTGGGCCACCATCCTTGGAGATTTTTGAAAGACATGTAGATGAGGTTCTCAGGGATCCGTTTTAGATGTGAACTTGACAGTGCTAGGTTAATGGGTGGACTCAATGGCCTTAAAGGTGTTTTCGAACCAAGATGATCCTATGATTTTATTATATGCACCTTATATAGGTTAAATATGCTTCTTCAAATTATATTGGAGAAGCTTGTAAAGAAGCTTAATTGGAATAGAAAATTCATTTTGTTCTTCATATTCTTTAGGTGCTGAGCTTGGTATGATTTGAGTTTTTTTTGAAAGATTGAATTAATACCTAATTTGTGTATTTACAACATTTGAAAGAACTTGTTGATTTAGATAGCTAGTGCAGAATTGTGTGTATTTCAAAATAGTTTTCCTTCATATAATGTTTTTTTAAATTCAATTAGTATGTATAACCAAATCAGTAATAAGCTCAAGATGCATCAGGAAGGTCATTAGCATACTTGAACTTCTGTGTCACTTTGCTTGGAATTTTAACTTCTTTTACCATCTGCCCTTTGTTCAACAGCTGTATTATTGCAGCTAAAATGTTTTCATCTGCACCACGTTAGAATTATTTTTAGATTAAAGACTATAGACTGCTTTTGTCCTTGTGCTTAATGTAATATTATTCTCATATCATAAATACATTTGAAAACATGGGGTTTTTCCTGCTGTATAGGCTGAAATATTATGAATGCTAAAATTGCTTTTGTTAGGTACAACAACTAGAAAGAAGACTCAAAGCTATTGAAAGGGAATTAAAGAAACAGAAAGAATTGAATAAAGATTTGCTGAAGGAGAAAAATTATTTGAAAGCATCTGTGAAAGTGCAAAAGGAAGACGCAGACACAAGAGAAAGAGAATTGGAAACGCTACATAAGAGGATTTGTGAAATGAAAAAAGACAAAGCAGAACTGCAGTTAGTGATCGATGAACAGGAAAAAGAAGCTACCTCTTGGAGGAGGCAAGTGGCAGAAGCTAACAGGTTGAGAAACGAAAATGAAGATTTGCTGAGTCAAGTGCAGGAGCTGAAGTGTTTGCTGGATGAAGCCAAAGCAGTGGCAACCTCTGGGCAATGTAATTGCAAGATAACAGGCACCAAGGTTAAATTAAAAACAGCCAAGAAAAAGAGCTCTGTGGGACATCATGGAGCTTTTCTCAAACAGTCCATCAAGGTTATGAGTAATGTATTTGAGAACTTCAGTAAGGACGGCTGGGAGGATGTGAGTGAAAGCAGGTACGGCTCTCATTAACTTAGCCCTGTAGAGGGGACACTGTGCATATGTAAAGCACTAGCAAATGGAGATTGAATTTCAACTACTGTTGATTTGGTATTCAAAAAAAATACTGTCAGATCCTTTGAAATATCTTGGGAGGTCTTGTTCTGAGCTTATTGACTGAAATTTGCATGCAAAATTAGCCACAACTGCATGAGTATTTGAATAGGTGCCAGGAAACCCAAAAGAAGGCAATGCTTGATTTCTTCCAGTGATGCTATTTTCATGCAGTCATGAGGCTTGAAATTGACAGTTTGGCAGGTTGATTTAATTTGCTGGCCCTTTGCATATTCACCACTGACAGCTAAGGATTCCCAGGCAAGCCTACTAAGTCAGTTTAGTTATCTTGTGACATGCCGACCCAGGAGGAGAAACATTTTTTCCCCTTAATTTAGTTAGATAAATTTTGAATGACCCATTTCAGCTTGGTAGCAGATGTCTACAAGCTGTTTAACATCCTTTAAATTAAGAACCATCCACACTAATTATTTCATGTATGTTTTATGCACAGTCATTGTACTAACTTTAATTGAATGATGGTTAAAAGTCAGTTCTTTAAAGGTAATTGTTACTGCATAGAGTCCCAGTCATGAGTCACAAGGCCCTCAGAAAGCTACACTGGCAAGCTTCATAAATGTTTAGAATTTTTGCTTCTGCTGCTATTTGTCCATGCAGGCTTGAGGAGGCACCAGTAAGCCACCAAGTAAATGAGTATCACACCTTGTCTTTCAGTACTTTGTCCTAAGAGACAGCAAAGAAATTTCTCCAGCCTGTGTTTATCCAAAATATGGAGAAAGTGATATAAGAGTATAGAAAACAGAATTGTTTGTAGGTTTCATGCTGGCTTTATATGTCACACGGAGCAAATCAACAGTGGAAAATGAAGCTACTTCTCCCTGTGCAAAATAAGAGGCTCCTGAGCACAGTATCTGGAGAGAGAAAACAAATTGGCCAGTTGCTATCATTAATATGAAGCTTGTTTGTTTTTCTGTTTGATTTAATATTGCAGATCTGATTTTACAGAAAACATACGTGTTTTTCTGTTGTGATTAGTGGGCTTTTTATTTGGTTTACTATGTTTTGCTTTTTAAGAACAAAATTGAGGAATCGAATTGTCACTGCCATTTGAGGTTGAAGAAGACAGTCATTGTAGGTCTTTAGTTGTCATGTCTAGCCATAAATGCTACTTCCAATAATTGTACAAGTATTGCATTAGGGAATTCAGTTGTAGAATAGTGAACATTCTTGAAGGTAAAGTTTCATGATGTCATTCTCAACAAGTTAGGGAAGTATCTTCATTTAGCTTCCTCTTCTACTTATCGATAAATACTGTTCTTTATAGTTCTAAATAGAACATACCTTTGAAAGCATTCAGGTGAGTGAAACGTGTACATAGTTAGAAATATCTCTGTGCTACTGCAGCACCTCCAAACTCTTATGTTTGTTTCTGTTCTTATCAGTCAATAAGACATACCGATGTGTCAGGATAGGTTTTGGAAAGTATTAACATGTTTCTGAATGAACTCTTCAATTGGCCTTTTCTCTCGTTAAGTAGTCTCCATTTCTAAACCATTGATTTTTATGACAATGCGTCTTAATTTGAACTCAGCTGTGCCTTTTAAAATGTCTTGGTTTAAAAAGTAACATAACAAAATTACCTTCTATCAAGGGATTCCTTCACGAATGTGTTTGCACTGATGGTGATGAATAGCCACTGATGATATAGAAAATAATATATCCAAGGCTTCATGTTTTAAGATAGACTTCACTGAAATCAGAAATCAAATTCCAATCTGGGGCAAGGCAGTGAAAAACTGGAAATTAAGAAGACATTGAGTGCAAGTTTAAGGAAAAATTTAAAGTAGGATGAAAGCTTCAGGTCCATTTTCACTGCATGACAGGCAATTTCAGTAGAAGGACTACCAAGTGTATGGAATTTAAAAGCACTCCAAAGGGTTACCAGGCAGAGATTTCACTGAAGTGTAATTTCTGAGTTTGTCTCAGTCAACACTACAAAAAAAGTTTAGTTGAAACAAAATTTTAGTGAGTGAACTATTGTGCATTTGTTTGTTGTGTTATCAGATATGAAAATGAAGGAAAGTAGAAATGTAGTGTCATTGTGAGCCATTCACAGACCAGAAGTACTATCAAGTAATTTTTTAATTATGTCCATTTTGTAAGCTGTTACAAAACTTGTCGTTTAAGAAGCATTTAAAGTCTCAGGCATCCATCCATTGTAGTGTGAGATGCTATTTGGCAGAATAGAAATTGATAAGACAGTTTCAGTGACTTCTTTTTTGCATTTGTAAATATCTGTTGAATAGGTCAACTTAGTACTGTTTGGATTTTATATTAGTTTCTCTTCTTTCTTGCATGTGTTCTTTTCTATGTACTCAGGCTTTGGCTGTTTGGAACTTTTAATGTTTAGCTGTATTTTGTTTCCTTTTTCTGAATGTGCTGTTTTAGTGACACTGAAATACCAGCTTCTGAAAGTTTGGAAACGGTGATTATGAAGACGGTGCAAAACACTGATCCACTGCCAGACAGAAGTAAACAACATGGGAAAAACCAAATACAAGATAGTCAAAAGCCCTGCAATGTTGTTCATTTAGAAGGCAAAAATCAGCAGTATAATGAAAAGGTACGCAATAGAACTTGTTTTGTTCTCCTGTGCAGATTGTTGAAGTTTAATAGTTAGCATTATCACTGTTTTTCCCCTCTTAATTAATTTGACTCTTGTTGTAAACTGAAAAATCTGCTTCCAGATATTCAATTGGTAGTTTCATTATTGTTTACAGTATTTTTTGAACAATCAGCCTGCCAGGGTATTTGGAAGGGCTGTCAGGAGTGCAAAAGCTGACTAAAAAATGCAGAGCTGCTGAAGCTAGACTTGGTTTCTCACAGTCCAGACAAACAGTGCCGCAGACATCCCGTTAAACTCTCTCTGAATCAGAAAAGCCATGTAGAATGGGGTGACCTAACCCATGACAAGAAAACAGCAACCTCCCCTCTAACAAAACAGTCTGCGGACTAATCAGGTATGAAGACCTCTCAGTTTGTTTAGTGTTCACAGAGAGAGTTGTCTCTATCTTAGAAATATGCTTTTGGCCCTCTGTCCAAGAGATTGTATCTAGAGAAAAGTGTGCTTTTAGCTGCTTCTTAGCCCATTTACATTCATTGTCTGGGATCTGAACCCCTTGTCTCATTGCTAACATCTATATGCCATTTTCTTACAGAAGAGAGCAGTTGGTCATTTGCCAGGTCTTTAGAGGCTCCATACAATCTGAAACATGACTCATTTTTGGGCTTTTGAACATTGTCTAATATTTTTCCCTTCTGTGTTTGCCCAGATAAATAGCTTCATGAAATATTAAACACAAGCAGATATTGTTGCTTCTTAGTTTAAGAAACAGAATACTGAAACACTGAAAAATTGCTACTGTTAGAAAACTAGTTTGAAATTCTGTTATGTATAGCGATACAGTAAGATTTTGAAAACATTGTATTTTCTTAGTCTCCAAAATTTTGAAGCAAATACAAACTCTCTGGTCTTGTGATTTTTGTGTTTCCAACAAAAGAGCTGTTTTTCTGACAGAAAAGCTGAAAAAAAAAATTCTGCAGCTGTCTGTTGGTATAGAATGTACAGTATGAGCAGGTGCATGTGATATATGTGAAAATCTGACAGTGTGTGCTACTCCTGTTATTTCCTGCTGCTCCTAAGTGGGGATATACAAGGCAGGGTATCCAGGAGGCTCTGGTCTCTCTCGCTTGGCAGTGTAGACACAGCCAATACCTCCCCTGTTTGCCTATATTGTATTGACTTTCTGTTCCTACTGGAAAAGACAAACACAGATGTATTCTGGTACACGTATGTAGCAGACTGGTGGACTTGGAGCATACACAGGAAGCATCCAAAGAGGCCTAAGCAAGTAAAGATGCTTCAGTAGAAATCATGTGTTGCAGGAAAAGCACCTGAAAGCATGACTGTGAGTACACAATGTAGCATTACAAAAGAGGTTTAGTATTGACAATTGGAAACACCAATTTTAACGTGAATTTTACATCCCTCCTGAGGTTTTAAGGACACTCCAGCTGGGTCATGGTATTCTCATACAAAGGGAGGTCAGAAGAATCTCCAAAGTCCTGAGCTATGCCTGGGGTTGGAGATGAGATCATTTATGACACAAGGACTTTGCCCTACGTGGTATAAATATATAATACCCTGTGCAGTATCAGGGGAGTTATTGGTACTCTCTCACAATTCGTACATTTATCAGAACTGTGACCTGGAGTGGAGTATGTTGCATGGTATCACATAGAAATCACAAACTGAAGACTTTAAGAATTGGACTAATGATTCAGAATTACAGAATAAAAATGTTTCAAAATACATTGAGCATTTAAGAACCAGGAAAATAGTACTTTTATTTTGGAGTAATAGTTCTGGCCATTTTCATTTTACGTATTGCAAGCAGCATTTTTATTCAGCCTATGCTTCTGTAATTGAAAATTTGATAGGTTCTGGAAAGATCTGATTTTACAAATCAGATATATAAAAGGCATGCAGCTGATTTTTGTTAAACCCTCTACAAACACAGGGACTGTATTTGCATGTTCATATGTATTCATGCATCTTCCTGTTACAGTTTGGTATCTAATCTGATCTTCCTTTCAAACTAACAAGAGCCGTACTCCTTTTTATTTGCACTTAAATATCTTGAAAAATATGGTATTGTAGGATTTCAGGTAATACACACCATCTTTTTTCCCTACAAGTAAATTCATAGCTCATCTAAAAACATAATGTAGGCATTAATATTTCTCTGGGATTCTTTGAAAGGTTATGGTTTATATATAAGAGTTCATTATTTGTTCTGTATTTGGTGGGAAAGACAGAAACTTGTACTCTTTGCTGGCTGATGTTGTAGAACTGATTTTTCAAATTAAAATTAATTAATATTTTGTGTATTATTTTAGGTAATTTTTTTGTTCTCATAACTGGAAAACTTTGGAGTATTGCGATTGGTGTGCATAATGAAGAGTCGCTAGCTTTGTGCTTCTTTTTATATAGGACCATTCACGGAATGAAGACCTAGAAAAGTTACATTTCAAAACAAGGAAGATCTGCTGTCTCAAAACATCTTATCCATCAATTCTAAGCAAAGGTAGGAATATTATATATTTTTAGCAACTTCGTATGTAAGATTGACAAAGCATTCCTGCAGGATATTGCAAAACCTTTTCTATATTACACAAACCCACTTATATGCTGTTGCAGGATTTTATTTTTTTAAGTTTGGGTGAGTATATTTTTCAAAGATTTTCTTCATTATTTTAAAGTGAAGTTTTTGTATAAAAAATGGCTGTCAAACAGCATCTTTTCTATTTTTACTAAGTCTCACCAGCTGAATCTTCTGACTAAAATAAGGCTTTTCACTACCTTTTATGCTTCTTTGCTCCTTGTAGCCAATACAGTCAATGAAACAAAATTAACTGTATTTTGGCTTAGACCTCAAAAAAAAATCTGTTAACAAGGCACCGAAGCCTTTATCTCCAGTAATACTGATCAGAAACTTGAGCCACATTTCACTTCCAAGTTCTTGTTGAGTTTGCAGTGTTGGCACTTGAGAAAAAGAGTAACATAGAGTACTTACAGGTTAACTAAATTAATTTACCCATTTGCTTACTGAGAAGTATTTTAGGGGCAAGAACAGTGTTTTGAAGAGTCAAAGAAAAAACAGAAATCATCTTATTTATCATGATCTGACAGTTTAATAACATGACGTTTTATGCTTAGTGAACAGAACAAAAAGGAGAAACATCATTGTCCAGAAACCGGGGCACTCCGTTACTCTGCTTCAGGAAAGAATTAAGTCATTGCAGCAGCAGATAGTTGTTTTACAGAATGAGAAAAAGACAGCAGTTTCTTCTGTGAAGGGATTTAAAGAAACCAATGAAAAACTAACAACTCAGCTACATTTGGCTGATCAGAGACTTCAAACTAGTAAACTGACCATAGAGGTAAAGTACTTTTTATTATGATGTCTCACAATGTTTAGCTTAACTCTATTGTAATTCCGTGGAATTTTTATAACATGGATTTTTGTCTCCTAATTTGTTATGATCAAAATTAGGAAATGTTAGGTATTAGCATGATTTATATAAGATTCTGAATCAGTTTTTATGTACAAATGATATTGAGGCTTCGTGTGCTAAGGTATCAACCCAATTAATTAATCTCTCTGAAAAATAAGTGGTCTTCATCCTGACATTTTACCTGGTTTCAAATTGGTGAGGGAATTTTCACTTTTAGCCTGTAGTCTGAAAACTTTCCTGACAATCTGGTCAGCCCACATGAACTAGCACCCATTCCTCTGTGAAGAACAAGCCCTTTTAGAGAAACAAGCTGTCTTGATATGCCTCAAGAATGTAGTGCTCAAAGCAACTGGAGTTTTCTTCCAAAGGGAGCTCAGACCAGTTCCATATCTATTCAATCCTATCTCTCTCTGGCAAGACGGAAAGCTAGAGAACAAGATTTATGAAAACAGAGACTGGTAATCTAGTTGGTTAAAAGCCCCAAAGATGCCAGCTTTCTTCTCTACTTCAGTCTTCATTCCTACTAAATCCTTTTCCATACTATTACTCCTTTCTGGTTTTCCCCATTCTCATTTATATATATGTATTTTGCATTAATCTATATGCAGCTTCTCAGCTGGAATTCTTTTCTATTCATACTGTAGTGATTGGCCTGCCCTTTATAGAGCTGAATCAACAAACACTTTTGCAGTAATTGTCTCCTGTTGGTCACACACACATCCTGCTTCCAGAATTATAGTGCTACAACAGATGGACTTGCTGGAAGGAGGCAGACATTAAAAGAGAAATCAAATCCCCTCCCCCTCAAACTTCTCTGCATTTCTGTCTTTGCACAGAAGGCAGAAACAGTATCAGGAGCAGCACTTTTCACTTTCTTAGGGCTGGGGAACTGCTAATTTCTAGAGGAGGGAAAACCTCATTCCTGTTACTCAATTTGCATAACTATATGTATGTAATGAATTGTTCAAAAGAGTTTCCAAGGTCATTGGAACCAATGGAGATCTACCTTTCTCACAAGCAGTATCATAATGTAAAGTTTCATGGACAGTATGAACTTCACAGAGAGTTATATGTGTAATTTAGGTAAAATATTCTGCTTGCTCAGACATATTCATGATTTGCCTTCCTAGAAGTCTGCACCTGAGGTGTCCATAGTAGAGCAATGTGAGAAATAAAATAAAAAAGGCCATTATCAGGAAACTTACAAAAAAAAAAACCAACAAAATGGTGGGGGGGGTGGCAAGATTTGTGTCCAGGTATGTGCTGTGGTAATGTTAAAGATTGACTGAAAGTGAAATAACATAGTCATAAAACCAAATCAGTTTTCTTTCACTCAGTTTTTTTGGAAAGTCTTCTTTTTAAAAAGGACTTTAAAAATAGTCACTGGTCTAAAGGGTGGCACATCCTAAACAAAAACAAATAAATGGTGTTGCAGGTACTGAAGGAAAAATCTTTATTAGGCTTGCACATTTTTTTCCTTCTCAGCAACCAATTCAAATTCCCCTTCTTACAACTAATTACTCTTCAGGTGCCATACTAGTGCTACCAAGTGGGAAATTTAAAGCAGAGGCTTGGGCTACTTGCCAAGTGAAAATTAAGGAGGTAAAGAACCTACACAGTCACTGCAGGGTACATAGATGTTTAAGAGAGAGAACCATGATTCAGACAGATCAAATGGTTGTAAAGCACACATTTGTGTTGGGGTTTTTTTATAAGAAATACTATCTAGACGTGAACTTTTTAAGATATTGAAGGGAAATTATATTTTTAAAAACTACTTTATTTTCTAGCAAGAACACTGTTGCCATTGTTTCTTCTCAGTGCTTCTGTTACTTAAGATTTTAGAAATTTCTTGCACAGGTAAAAGGTAAAAAACAAGTGAACAAACCATAAAAAAACTAAAAAACTGAGGCAACCTCTGCATCTAGGGAGATTTTGAAACACTTCAAGAGTGTCAAAGTGAATAATATCTCAAAATAGGCTTCCACATGTAATCGTAAAGTTCTGAGTAGTCTTATATTAACAGCGAACTTGTGATGCCCAGCTGAGGTAAGTGTAGCATTCTAGCAACTGTGAACATTAATGTCATGGCTTGAACAAGATGCTACGTTGCTTGAATCTAGCTAAGAAAATAAATCTAATAAGATACAAGCGTAGATGTTTGTGCAGTCATTCCTTCATTATAATCCCCAAGGAATCTAGTGCTAGAAGATCGACCCTGGATTTAAGATTTAAATGTTCCAGATGTTCATTTGGAGACAGATTTTACAGTTCATACAACCTAAGGACTGTCTGGCATCTGTTGATTTTCAGAATGTGTGTACATGCATGGTTTTATGTATTTTTCTTGAAGATCCATACAGACGTGTATATATGTGTATATTTGTCTGTCTGCTTGTAGGATTTCAGAATACTTGATTAAACTTCTTTTTTGTCTGGCTTCTAAACTCTTTACAGTAATGTAGGTTTCTTGCTGTGTTTGGCTTCTGCAAAAACAGTTATTTGCATATTTCTGCAAAAATTACTGTAAAGTGACTGCATATGGCATCATCAAAACTTGCATTCTTCAGGGATTCACATCAACACTGACTCAAGACAGTATGTACAGAAGTACAGCAGTTGCATTTTGTTATCAGTGTATAGTAATAGCAGCTGGAGCTGATACTTAACGTAGAAATGAAGCGATTTAGCACATCCTTAGTTTCTTAGAAAAACATCTGAAAGGAATTGTTGGAAAAATTCAGGATAATTTTTTTCTAAGATTTTTCTCTCTCTCTACTAATTTCTATCACAAAGTGACTGCTTATAAGAAAAATGTATTTATTACATACAGCACAATAATTGTAATTAGTTTTCTGCAATAGGTGTCATTCTTGTTGCAAAAGCTCATACAAAGTGTACTGAACAAAAAATTAAAATCAGAAGCAGATTAGGCCATTAGTGCTTATGTTACTCCTGTCAAGACCACTCACAGGTCCGCTGCTCAGAAGAACTGTAGGATCTTTTGCATCGGTTCTCCAGTGTTTCTTGGGTGATGTTGCAGGAAAAGCTGCATTCTTAAAGGAATGCCACAGGTGTTTGCAAAGTACCTGTCTAAATCTACTTCAGCAGGAAACCTGAATCTCAGAGAATGGGAACAAGTCAACCAGTCAAATGCTGACAGATCCCTTGGAGAGCATAATGTGAAGGTTTAAGTAAAGTTTTTCAGTTGTATTCCTGCAGATACATAACTATGTTTTTGCTGAATTGGGGAAAAATGCCTCTTTTTTTTTAGAAGCCTTTGTATATTTTAACTGTAACTCAGCCTAGGATATTTTTTTCTGCTAGGACTTTGAAAATCTCTCCAAACTTTATTTTAGCCATTTGATTTTGAATTTTATTTGAATTTTAAGGGAAGTTTTTCCCCATAGCTCTTACTATGCTTTTAGAATACAATTCGATTGCCAAAAGTTAATCTAGTGGATTATCTCAAGCGTAGAAAGGTATGAGCATGAAAAGCAAAAGAGTAAAGGGGTAGAAAAATCTTTTTATTCATTAAAGTGTGTTTGTGACTTTCTTTACATGTTCTTCGCTATTTTTTACTGCTTGATCTATGACATAACAGCTCAGAATTCAGAGTTGCATCTGCAAATTCAGCACCACAGTTTCACTCTTCTTATGGTACCCAAATATGAGGAAACCAACCAATTTAGCATTATCCAATTACATTGAAACAAAGAAGAAACTGATGATGAATTTAGATGAAATGTAAATTATTAACTTAAATATTATTTACACAAAGACCTCACTTTAACTCTGGTTTCATGAAGGAGTTTTTCACTCTTTAAGGTGCATTGTTATTTGCATAACAATTTTTCTATATCTGATTTCTTTAAAGTAATTGTAGGAAGAAACTTGCAATTGTAAATTGAATGCTGTTTTTAATTACCCTGCAGTGGCCTAAAGTTACTTTTGGAACTTGTCACTTCTGTTCATTACAGCAAATGTGTAATTGTTTTGACAGTTTTGGGGGGCTTTCTCCATAAATATTGTCCAGTTAGAAATTCTTCTAGACAGATCCATTTGTTTTCTCCGCAAACACTTTTGCATGTGTCCTGGTTTTATCTTTTTCACTCCTCTTTCATGGAGATACTCCACAGCATTTGCGCCTTTTTTGGTTTTTAATTAAATTTGTAAGAAAGCTTCTGCATTCGGTGTCATTAAGTATGGGTTTTTTTCCCTCCAGTGGCATGAAAATACATTTTTATTATGTACATTAGATAATAGTACCATACCTACAGAATGATAAAAATATATAAAAAGGTTTTAGAAGAATTAGAATTTGGATGACTTTAAGTTAAGCATGAATGGTATTTTTTACAGATAAACTGAGCAAGACATTACTACTGCATCAGTAGTATATGCAGGAATAATGATTTTCATATATAGAAATAGTAAAAAAAAATGTAAAAAACAGAGCTGCTGTAATAACCTGATCTTTTAATAAATAAAGAATAATCTAACAAGAATTTGTTTCTGCCCTGTTAGGCACAGCAATTTCCCTTTCCACTCTTACAGGGCACACTTAAGTCTGGAACGTCTTACTTGTATCCAGCTTGAAAATAAAAAAAGCTAAATATACCTTATTTAACACTTTTCCCAAACTCAGTGGAAAATAGTTTCTGCAAATGTCTGCCTTTGGCACAGAGTGTAATGAAACAATCAAAGAATTCTGTGAAACTGTTTAGGAGAAGTCTGGTCCAAATAATATTAGGCAAAATGTGTTTTCTTCCCTGTCTCCTTCCTCAGAAGCATACAGGTTATTGTTTCCTAACTGCTTTGAATAGGAGTAGTCTCGGTTAACTTGCAGAAACTGTGATCGTTGGACATTATTAAAAAGAAAGTAAAGGTTTCTCAAAAATAGTTTAAAATCAAACCAGCAAATTTTCTATTCTACTTTTTCTTAAAATGCAGCACAAGTGAAAAAGGTAAACCAGAAGGGATGGAAGTATAATAAAGAAGGACATACTGCTTGTCCTTGCCAGAGTTTGCAAATACAATCTAAGACAGCAGAGGTTTATCTAGTAACTGAACTGAACTATGTGACAGTATGAGAATGAAGTCTTCTCAGAATTTGTTTGCATCTTTTCCTTCTGATGTCACACTGCTGTTATTGTGTATGTGTGCCTTGAAATGTCCTCTTTGTGGGCAGAGCAGATAATTAAAAACTCAAAACACTCCCCAAGTCTATGTATTTTTGAGAGAAAACCATTTTTCCTGGACTCTCCACATTGTTCCAGACCTGAACAACAGCATTATCTGTAAGCAGAAAAAATTGTCTGTAATGTATTTCAAACTTAAATTTTATGGAATTTAGGTCCCGTTTCTTGGCCCTGCCAAGGCCCTTCTCTATATTGACACTATAGAGAAGAATAGATTCTGATGTATTGCAGTTTTCTTGGCGCTTTGCTGAACCTAAAAAGTTGAAAATCGGGTTACAATGTCATAAAGGCTGGAAAGAGACAGACAATGCTCTGTGACTCTGTGAGGCTAGAATTCACCTCTTTCAACTCCTAGTCCAAAATTCTGCCTGGAATGAAATATCAGCTAGTTAAATATGTTTGTTCAAACTTTTTGCTTACTAAATCAGAAAAGCTCTATATAATTTTTCCTGTGGCAAACTACTGATTCAGCATTGCTATTGATATAAAACAGTTCTCGAATTTGTATTTTCTACTCTGTTGGAGAAGTTGACTTGGGAATAAAATGAGGAATTGCCAAATGGTAAACATGAAAGTATCGGCCCTTTTCAAATGCACCTACTCCAATTTTTTTTTTTTTTTTAATTTATTGTTATAGTTTGCTGCATTGAAAACTTACAGCATCCTGAAGTCAGTTCTGTTAGCAGAACTACACTGTAAAATATATTTATTGTGAAAGTGTGCTTTCATTACAAAACAAAAATAAAGCAAAATGCCTTTTACATTTATATTGATCTCTGAAGAAAAATTACAATAGACGTATTGAATTATTGATGAACAAGAGTTGAAGTACATTGCTTGTAGGAATGAGTCTCATTCATAAATTAAAGAGAACAGTTGGCATGAACTAGAACTATGAGAGTTGTATTATATTGCTGTCAAAATGAAATAACTTAAGAGATAAGTAAATTCTAGAAAAATAAAGAAAAAATTGTAGAGTCTACAGGAAGTTCATAGAATATACTTATAAGCAATATGATTTATATTACTGTATCATGTAGAACCTAAAAGGTATGCATAAAATGATTGAATGGTTTGGCTCGGAAGGGACCCTAAGGATCATTGAGTTCCATGCCCCCCACCATGGGCAGGGACACCTTCCACCCATCCAGCCTGGCCTTGAACACTGCCAGGAATGGGGCATCTACGCCTTCTCTTGGCGGCCTGTTCCAGTGCCTCACCCTTATAGTGGATATACTTCTATATTGAAAGAAAGAACCTGTATCACAAGTGTTAGCATGTTTTTGTAATGTTACAGGTAGGGATGGTATGTGTATCAATAAGTATATCTAATATATTTGTATCTGATAGTATAATACAGTAATAGAATATGCTTGTACACATATTACAGTAAACACTGGAAGATATAATCCTGTAAATTTTACTTTCTGGATTTCATTTGATATGTATCTTATTTTTCTTCACCTTCCCTGTGATTTGATCAAACTTTCCTTGTGCATTGAATCTTATTATTATACAAATAATAGAACTCAGTTTGCATTTTCCCCCACAAAAAAAATCCTGGATAATATACTATCTGAGACCTAGGAAAGCTCAGCAAATACTGTCATAGGATCTATTTTGTGCTCACAGGAGTCTGTTCATTGAATTCAGTGTCATCTGATCATTTAATTAAAGCTAAACACAGAGCTCTGTGAACTATGTAAACTTCTGTGGATAATATATGGCTTTGTTGGATAATATACACTTTCGTCAGATAATATTTATTCATCATCAAATATCACCCCCTGAAAATGCATTGATTGACAAGAGATTACATTTCAGCTCTGGCAGTCTGAATTTCTCATAGATTGTCATAGAAAACCAATTTGGGTTGCAATTGGATCAGTACTCAGGCTTGTACACTAGAGTGGTCCATGAATTATTCATTATTTGTAATTACCAGTATTAACTGTGAAAGTGATTTACTAACGACTTTATTCATGTGCTTATTTCCACTGATTTCAATGAAATTTGAAGACCTCCTGGGTATGATGGTAAAAACAAGTTTTATTGGCTCTAGTCCTGAATATAGACCTCTCTATGGTGAGAGGTTGTTCTTTGAACTTGCAGGGAAGGAATTACAGTAAAGGATATAGCTGCATATTTTTTTTTAATATTGTATGTTTTAGTATTTTGATAGACTATGCAATAACACCTCTGTGTACCATTCTATGTAGGTACTACTAAAATGTGAGAAATAGTTGCCTTGGGTTTCTGTCAGGCATAGCTTGGAAGTTTGACTTATCTCCCTGCCTTTGTTTGAAATAGTCTGTTTCATGATAGATCTTTATCTAACAGTCTCTCTTTCCTGGCCTAGGTAAAGGTTTTCCAGTTTATGTTCTTATGAAAAGTTTTCAAGAGTCATAAGAAATTGGGGAAATACTTTTGCATTCCTTTGTATTTTGACTGTTAAGTGAGTTGATTCTCTTGCATTCTCCCAATGCATCCTTTTACCTTACCTCCCTTTCCTTTGCTCCTCTCCTAATCTGTTAAATTTCCCTCCTTGTGAAGTTAGAGAACACAAGCTTGAGGGAACAGGGTGCTCGTTAGCAATGTAGATGGAGGTACGAAGTGAATCAGTAAGAGATGGTTTTGTTCCGTGTTTGAGGAGTTGGTTTTCCTAAGAAGTTGAAGGAGCAGGGTCATAGGATTACAAAAATAGCTCTATGACCTGAAAGCATCTGGAAGTCTTATAAGTACATCAAATCATTTTTGTCGTGTACCCCTATGCAACAGTGATTGCTCATATTAAAAGGTAAATAGGAGATTAAATTCCAAAATTCTTCATTGTGATTGGTTTTAGTTGCTGTTTGGATTGGAGCTAATCACTGACACATGGAACACAGTGTAGATTCAATGTCTCAATTAATGCCTTAAGGTTAAATTGGTGCATGTAAGTACTGTTTAATCATTTTCACTAGCTCAGAATCTCATGTACCATGAAATTAATTTTTCAGTTGATCCCTCACATGAATGATAACATTATTTTTTTCCTCAAGATAATAGTTTACACCTTGCACATCTATTCTCTTTGGATATACTATGAAATATATGACAGTCTTTTTGCTGTTTGTTTTAGAGGTAAAATCTTTCAATCATTTTTTAAAAATTAGTGGCAATGTAAAGAAAACAAGCCAGTACAAGAGGATATCTTCAGTCATTTACAGTATTCCAAGCTTTCAATCATCCACCAGAGGCAGATTGAAAAGTATAGATCATTATGACCTCACATTGTTTTTAATGAGGAAATTATTACATCACAATGAAAACGAAGACATTGCTCAAGTTCATGTGGAGCAAGGCTGAACAGCTGTCTCCTGGGAACCAGGAACTCTGAAGAAAAATGAGAGTCCAAGTAGGTAATGAGCTGAGCATGAACTCCTATTGCCATTGTGGAAAACATTAGTGCAGTCCTTGGATATATAAACCGAGGCTGTGCAGTAGGAACAGAGAGAATCTGTTTTCGTTCACTTGCCATGATTTGACTGCTCCTAGAATATTCTGTGTAGTTCTAATACCTGGAATCCAAGAAAGAGATTGATGGAAGTAAAAAGCATTTGAAGAAGACTTACAAGAAGAATTTGAAAATATACCATTCCAGAGAACAATTTGAGATTTTCAGAGAGCAGGTTACAAGGTAACTCAAGTTTATATATCTAAGAAAAAGAAATTTGCTTGTACAGTCTTCAGTCTAGCAAAGGAAGATTGGAAAAACAATTCAAGGACACAGAACTGAAACAAGATAAAATCGTACTAGATATGGGGTCTGTAATTTTTATGTGACTGTAATTGACCATTGCCAGTTGGAGTCAGAGAACTGCAGTGGTATTGGACAATTAATCTAAAAATGAAGAATTAGAGAGATAGCAACTGCTTGTGCTTAGCAATGGGCAAAGTCTTTCTGAGATGAATAAAAAAAATGTCGGTTCTGAAGGGAGCCTGAAATAGAGACAGGAAGAGAGAGGAGATGTTAAATGATGGGAACTGAATTCATTGAAAGAAAAAACCAAGAAGGTATGTTCTCAACTTCAGTAACATTTCATTTATCTGAAGAACTGGTGGAAGAAATGCATGTACCTCATAGAGCAAAGCTGGGCAACAGTATCTTTGGGATGAAACGCAGAACGCTGTGGAGTGCTGTGGAGAAGAAATGTAAACATGGATCATAAATTTAAGAAAAGTCAAACCAGTGTTTTATAAAAGTCTAACTTCAGCCAAGGAAGAGTGGTATGATGTTCAAACAAGGGGCCAAGAAGAAAAATGAAGACAGATTGTTTAGCAGGGCCTATTGTGATATGACAAGGGGTAGTGGTTTTAAACTAAAAGAGTGTAGATTCAGGCTAGACATGAGGAAGAAATTTTTTAAACTCTGTGTGGTAAAACACTGGTACAGGTGACCAAGAGAGGTGATAGATGCCCCATCTCTGGTGACATTCAAGGCCAGACTGGACAGGGCTCTGAGCAACCTGATCTAGTTTAAGATGTCCCTGGTCATTGCAGGGGGTTGGACTAGATGAGCTTTGAAGGTCCCTTCCAACCTCAACTGTTCTATGATTCTATGAAAGAGGAGAAATTCTGAAGCAGAGGAAGATGCCAACCCCACCCAAGACATACAAATATAGAGTCATGGCACAGGGAAAATTGGTAATGAGATGAAGGGAGTAACCTAAATTAGATGAATGTTCCACAATGTGGAACAGGAACATTAAAAGATAGTTAGGCTTTAGCAGAAGAAACACAAAGAGAAGGAAGAATAGCTTTTGTGGTGTAATGTACACAAAATATAGGATTATATTGGTCTGGTACAGCACCTGAGAATTGCTGATTGCACAGCAATTTAGGTAGTGCATAGTTTGTTAAGGAAAATTCAGAAAATAAAAAGATAAATAACCATTCTCAATTTTTATTTTGTATTCTTTTCTCTATGTGTGGGGTTGAGCATAAGAAAACATTTTTTAGTAAGGTATTAGTGAAAAGGTTAGAAAGCTTTTCATTTTAATTTGGGGCATAGACACAGATTAATCTTTTTTGAGTCAAAATATTCATTAAGGACTGAACTTCAGATAGTTTGTTAAAGGCTTGGCTTCCAATGGAAAAAAGAAACAACTAATTGTTGTTGTTGTTTCGTAGTTTTGTTTTCAAAGTAGTGTTGCAATAGAAACTTTGTCATAAAAAAAGAAAACTTAATTTACTATGAGAAACAAGGAAAGGCATTCTGATAGTAATTTCAATCTAAAATCTACAGGTGCTGCACTTACTTAAAGATAAAAATTTTACAAGCTGTGTCGCTAGAAAAGAAAGTAAAGATAATCATGAGGAAAGCTAAGCAGCAAGAGACATAAATTTCCATTTTTTCTTTAGGAAAGCCCGAAACCACAGATAGTTTGTGATGATTTACAGTCTCAAGACCTCAACTTTGAGTAGTTTTACCTAAAGAAAAGTTTTCTGATGTTCTGTGTTTTTAATGAACATAATTTAATAAGAAGACGTTAGGTATAGCTTAGAGTACATTTTATTGCAGCCCACTGTCACACATATTGTGTACAGGTCAAAAAGTGTTTGCATTCCTCAAATTACTCAAAATATTTTGAATATTGTATTGTCCTGGCTGTGTTTTTATTTTTCTGTCAAGAATTGTTAAATTTTATTCTGATTTCCATTATTCAGCTGCCGCTTTGTGATATTTGTTCTTGCTTTTCATAAAAAGAGTAAAATTCTTCATACATACAAATACGTGTTTTCCTATTTACATGTAATCACTGTTTATCACCAGACTTGTCTTTACACTGGCGGCTTTTGTAGTAGACATCCTGTGTAGGGTATTCAGTTTATATATGTCAGATCCTCAAGGGCCATGACTTTTGCCAGATGAAGCACTTTTGATTTTGAGGCTGATGAAACACAGTGCTATTATTGATCTGTGCATGACACAGCCTGTCTCTCTGCTGGCAGAGTGTAGCAACATTTATCCAGGAATTTGTGAAATGTCACTTGGATCATGTTCATAAGGTAAACTGTGCAAAAACCAGGATCCAAGCTGAGAATCCATGAGGAATTGGGCGTGACTCTCTAATTCCTTCCTCCTATCTTCTAGGTCAGCCAAGTGGTATTTGTTAAAACCACATCTGTCTTTCATATTAGGTGTTGAAGAAAGTATGATTATCACTAGGAATACCCTGTACAATATTGTCATACTGTTGTTTTACTAAGTTTTTAGGTCACTTGAGAAAACAATATTTTAAGTTAGTGAAAGCAATCTAAACATTGGAAATCTGTAATTTCTGTTCTGTTTGTAAAAAAATGACAGTTCCTATACAGCCGCAACCAGAAAACTCTGCTTGTATATTCTAATGAATTTAACTTCTCTTACTTCACTTTACCTTTAGAGATATGTGGCAGTACATGTTTTATCATTAAGATCTCAGTAAGCAATAGTAGTTAGAAAGGGTGTGTGACTGTTTTTACACAGGAAGCTGCCAAAATACTGATATTTACATATTTTGTTTCTTTATAAATTATGACTGAAAAAGGCTGTGCATTTTTGTTAGTATCAAACGCATGTTATGTAAAAATAATGAAAACTCTGGTAAATAATTTAAAAATAATTTTTAAAAACAGTCTTCGATATACTTCTATATACTATTTATCTATTTGTAAAGGGTCAAATGTGACTTCTTATAAGGTGTGTTCCACCAAAAGACTTGCTGTTATCTGCAAAAAAGACACAAAAAGCTGCAATTATTAATTTATTAATATATTAGTTTTCATTTTCTGTTTCTAAAAGTTATAATAGTGACATTCTGAAAGTTAGCAATGAAAGAAAAAACAATTATGATTTGTCAACATTTTTCGAATTTAACATTCATTTTTTTTAAAAAGTCTCTAGGTCACTTGATTTAAAAATTGGTTACTAGCTAAGGCAAGAAGAAACAGGTTTTATTGAAGTTAAAGGTTTGAGTTCAACTGTCTTAGGATTTTTTCCCAAGTATAACAAAGATTTACTTTTGATTCGTTAAGATAACTTCTGTGGTTTGAATTCCAGAAGACCAAATCAGTATTTAAATGAAACATCACTTTTGAGTTACCACTGTAATGTGCTTAGTTTCTGCTTTTAAAAATATTTTCCCACATTTGTACATAAAAGTATAGTAAGCCAAGAGGTGAAAAGTTGTTGGTTGCAAAAATATCTTTGCATACACTCTGCACTATGCATATATTTTTACATGTTATCCCTCCCTTTACAAGATGGACATATATGAAATGCAAACTCATGAGTTGTGGAGAAAGCCAAAATCACAGCTGATTGGTTGTGGGGATTTTTTCAGCTTGTGGATATGTGTATTTATTTTGCAAGGTTCCACAGGTTGGAGAAATATGGGTGTCTGTTTCTCAGGAACATGAAGATGGTATTTCATAGTATGAAGGCCACCTGCTTGTCAAATCTACCACTGCTCATAGCAGAACCATTGCCAGCTTGTCAAGAATTATTTTTTGCAGAGTTTTACAGACTACATTTATTTTGCTATTTAGCAGTGTCAGGCCCTCTGTGAAATGTTGTATCTTGTTTTGGGCACCACACATAAAATGCACATATTGAAAGAAAGGAACAAGAATTCTGTGAAGTTTTGAACATGTTAGCTATGAGAAAAGATTGAAAATGTGTAATTAATGAAACCTATAAAATAATGTATCCATGGTAAAGACTGAAGGACTGTAATAGCCACCTTCCAATGCATAAAAATAATTTGAAAGGGCTAGTGGTCAGTTTGTGCTTCCATCTCCTCTAAGTTGTAATTTTTCAAGAAAGATTATTTGGATATAAGAAAAAATTTATCTCTGAGGGCACTGAATTTCTGTAGAAGGCTGCCAAGAGAATTTCTCTGTAGTTAAACTGAAATTTTCAGGAATAATCTACTTACAATTTTTAACATCTGTGCTGAATTTAATGTGTTCTTGATATCATTGCCATTCCTGCAGCAATTAATGTTTTTGTCCTTATCCTCAAACAGGACTAGATAACTAACACAGGAAAAATATCTTAATACTGAAGGGTTTGAACAATGGAGTTAGCAACTAGTTCTTGCAAACTTCTCTTCTTTGGACACCAAGTTCTCTTTTCACGTCATGCAGCTTATACTCTTTGTTTTCTAGTAAGGTTTATCAGTGATCAGAAAGCAGGACCATATCAACAAATCCCTTTTTGTCCTGTGGGAAACAATGTCAGAAAGAAATGTATTTGCTCCTTGAGTTCTTTTGAACTCCTCAAGGTTTATTTCAGAAGGGGAATCTTCACCAGTTCTGCACTCTTAGGTCTTCTGCAAAGCACCGGTTTCTATAATCCACCCTATTTTCTTACCTATCCTGCACTGAGCTTTCTTTGTTTAGTTTATTGCACAAAGGCAATTGGCATTTTTGTTTGAGCTTGCATCTTATCCCAGCTTTCTCATTCCCACAATCCCTTGTTTAAGCTTTTATGTTCAGAGTTAGTGCTGGTGCTCCATTGTCTTGGCTACTCACTTTAACTACAGGAAGAAACTTCAAAAGACACATCTATAGCCAGGAGTACGAACCAGAAGAGCACAACCATTCTCATCACTTTGCCAAGGAAGAAGCATAAGCCTTCAGACTGCATTTGATATTTTGGGGGTCTTCCAAGGAATAAAGGGATAGGAGTCAAGAACTAGGGCATCTTCAACAACAGTAAAAAGGCAAGTGTTACAATCAAGACTACTTCTGAGGAAAAAAAATGTTATCTGGAAACTACACCTGAGATTCCTTTTCAAAGGTGGATATCTACAGCATTCCCCCCTTGGGATCGCCCTCATTTTTATCTGCCTTATACCCCAGTTGTGATAGACAATGAGTACTGGCTCACGGGATTCTTTGGCATCCCTACAGAAGTCAGACACTAATATACTCCTTGTAACCCAAAGGGAAGAGTTTTTGTGTTTTTTAAGTCAAGTTTGCCTGCCTGAAGTCCCTGGACATCATAGATTCAACTACTGCTAGAGAAGGTAGAAGAATGTTTATACTTCCTTACTAATGCTTTGCACTATCTGATTTGTTCTCCTAAAGTTTCATTGACAATTAATGAGGTAATCACAGACTGTTCCCATAGTTTGTGTCATGTTCAAGTTTATTTTCATCACTCCAGGCTGCCTTTGATGCCTAATGTGGCAAGAGCTTCATTTCTTTCTCAGTAATGGAGACTGTATGACTAATCCTACCATGTCTCACAGCATTCATAGGCACTGGAAAAGGATTTACTCTTTGATGGCTGAACTGGGCTGCCTGACCAGTCATCAGGCTGAAAACATGGCTTTTTCTTATGATGGTCTCTTCAGCTATTTAATAGGTAATGTAAGGAATACTTTACCCTAAACTGTTCATTTATGCTTGCAATTTTAGCAAGGGTTCCAATTATAACATAAATTCCAAATTAAAGATAAGACTGTGGGGGTTCATTTACAAGAATCCAAGGGTGAATTACCTCTTTAATTTATATGCTCTACATTTTAGTGGTTATTTTTAAATGCAGTTAATGATTTTGAAAAATGCCTGTCTTTGTGTCCTCCATACAATGTCTGTCATCAGCTTTCTCATACGTCGCAGAAATGGCTAGCAATATACCTTTATTTTCTTATACATTAGTATTTAGTAGAGTATCACCTTCATGTGACTAGAAAAATTCTGAGTTTTTAAACTTTCTTTTTCCCCCCACCCTTTCTTCTGTATTTGTATTTTCATCCTGCTCTATGACACCATTGAACTTTCATAGTAATGCAGTCTGTTAATACTGTTTATACTTATTATGTTTTGCTTTTACACAGCTGTCTACGTAAAAAAATCAAGAAAGCTTCTGAGGACTTTTTTTTCAGCTTTTGTTGATATCTGAAGCAATTACAAAATAGATGCTTAAATAATTCTAAAGAATTAAATACAGAGCTGTCTTTATAAATTTTGTGTCTAGAATATTGCACCCCACTTTTGAGAATACCTGTGATATACACATTTTTTAGTAATTTTTATCTCAAAATACTTACATAACTTCCTCAAACCTTTGTATCTTTTAGACATGTTTTCTGTAAGTTGACAGAAAATAGTCTTTAACACTTGAAAAGCTGAGATTTAAACAAACAAACAAATATATGTAAAGAGCAGGCCAGAGTATGGGAGATGGAACAGATTTCCCTACAAGCACAGAATTCCTACCCAGTTATTTTTGAGATGCAGAAGCATTTCGACAGAAAATGGTTGACTCTCTAAAACAGATGAAAATGAGGAGAGGTTAAATTAATATTTCACTATTCTTTCAGCTGTTTTGTTTCTTTCTTGCTTATATATTCTTTTTAAAATAATTTTAATTTTTAACGATATAAATCTGTATGCTTTGGAACTAAGCGTGTAAATCAAAAGAAAGTTTAAAAATGGTCTTTAAAACAGCATTTTCATTTTGGTTTTTCTCTATTTTATGTGAGCTATACAGAAAACAGATGGAAGCATTATTAATTTTTTCCCCCAATGAGTTTTAGTGCAGCATATTTGTATGTGTTATCTGAAACATATGAATACTTAGTATTGCTGCTGTTAAATTCGTAATGAGTTGTAGGGATTGTGAAATTCCCTGACTGGCTCTCATGCAAGTAGTTCATTTGCAGTGCTTAGATGTGTTAAGATTAAGCAAGAGGAATATGGCAAGCACTATCCCTGACCCTAGATGAGAAATTCAAATTTCTGGCTTTCTGACTTTGCCCCAACTCTCCTGTCTGGTAAAAATCAGATAAATACTGTGTAACCCTGCAAAAAAAACTCACAGTAAAACCTGGTCCTTACTATAAAAGATTGCATGGATTCCATGTCTTATATTGAAAATTTTCTGAGAAGTACAAAGGTGTGAAAATCTTGGAGCAAATTTTATGCATCGGATGGAATTTTTTTGCTTGTATATAACAACACTTAATGTGCATAGGTATGCTAGGTGTTGTAATATCGAAGTCAACAAACATAGTTAATAGTCCTTACATTCCTTTGAAATTTGCAAAGACAGATGGAGTGCTGCATCTGCTTTGGTAAAAAAGCAAGATAGTGTTCTTAATACATGTAGAAATTAGGCATGGGATACAGCAGTACTTACTCAGAGACATGAAATTAAAGTGCTAGAAAATGCAAGCCGAAATAGAATTGCTGCAGGTCAAAACCCTTATCTTTGAATTGGTGTTATTGTTATACAGTTGACATGTTTCAGAAGAATTTTCATCATATTAAAAAAAATGTTATCTGTGTCATTACTAAGTTTTTTTTTCTTATTTTCCATAGTTTATTTGAAAAATTATTGGTTCCACAATGTGCAGTTCTGTATTCAGGTTTGTCTGTTGTTGATAACAGCAGATGATTTCTTGGAGAATTGGGCCCAGAATATATTACTCCAATTCATTTATGCATGAGTGTGTGTTTCTCTAGGATAGATATATGTGTTCTGGTCTTGATCTATGTGGTATTATCATTCTTTACAAAAAGAAAATAAAACAAAATGTAAAATGGACCTATTTGCTCTGACTTTATGGATTTTATTTTTTTATTACTTCATGAGATGTCGTGGCCAGGACAAATGTTGTAAGACTAAGCTTTTATAAATTATAGAATAAAATTAGCTGTAAGTTAACTATAAAATAGCTGATATAAATTGCAAGTAAAACATTTGTTTATGAAATGGTATACAGCAAGTAGTGCTTTATAGATGGTGATTATACTGTTCAATACTAGTGTATGATTAAGAAGACATTCAAAGACTTTGATAAGAGTCTTTGTTAGTGATTACAGCTGTGTTCCCAATAATAACTGAATTTATAATTTGAATGTGTGAAAGGGCAATTCTGTACCTAACTGTAAATACTGCTTTTATAAAGCTGATGAACTGTGATTGTGTTAAAGTGATCTTATCAATAGGACAACTGTGGTTTTTCTTCAGTAAAATGCTTGAGATGAGAAATAAACCTCTTATCTGCATGCTGATATCTGTATTTCTCATCTGGGAACTAATTTAAACACTTCATGAGAGATTGACATTTTCAGTGCCTTAAACATCCTTAAAAGCTGCTTTGTTCATTGCAAGCCATATTTAGTATGACCTCATAATAATGTAGCACACCTCAAGTGTCATGCCTGTCTTTACTATGCACATTGGAGCTGTGTTCATCTATACTAGACAACTGCACTTCAAGGAAAGATTTTTTTTTCCTTGATAGGCAATTAGCAGTAATTAGGAAGATTCACTTCAGTAAGATGTCAACATGAGATTGTTTTAAAAAGTTGAATGTCAGTGGCTTTAAAAGAGGGTTTTTTTTCCCTGACACATAGGTATGGCATGTGAAACATGAAATGTTAATTTAACTTTTCTGCTTATTATTCATGCACAATATTATTTTGTCATTCAGATACTACACTGACAGAGTGCAAAGGGTGTTAAAATAGTGCTGCTAGAATAAAAAGAGGATTAATCTACCATTGGCCAATTAGCCAAAGGGTACTTAATGGTCTCTAAAGGCTACTGAAGTCTAACAACTAGCTAAAGCACTGGCAAGAAGTCCTCTATATTACCTTCATTTACTTGACATTTTGTGAAACAGAGTCAGATGCTGATAACTGCATTTGACTAAAAAAAGAAAAAACCTGAGTGATACAGTAGACTTTACTAAAATTTCAGAAGAATAAGTGACAAATATTTTTACATTTTAGAACTTTTTCTGGCTTTGCGGAGGTCTTTGTTTCAACTTAAGGGCAGGATATTAAATCACCAAAGATTTCTGTTTCATATTTTGTCTTCATGTCTGGAATACTAAGAAATGAACAACTTACAGCACTGGCATGAAAAAAGCTTTCACTGAGGTGTTATTTGCCTTTTGTCTATATGGTCACATTAAGTATGCAGCACAGTTGGCTTTTTAGTCTGGTATGTATATTTTTGTATTTTCAGATAGCTATGTACTGTCTTTATTAATTTTAACTTTTTTTTTTTTTTTCTGTGACCCATCAGGCAGAAGTAGGTTTTGATTCAAGAGAACAAAACAGGGTCAAGATTAGTGGAACTGACTCAATAAATTTTGCCTTGGATATCGTAAATAGGTTTATCATTATGTTATAATTACATTTTATAGAGTGCATAAAATCATAAAGAGGTAAGACTGTGCCTGCAAATATGTTTTGAAAAGTTCTTTCATGGTTTATGTGTGCAACAAGTACTGCTTATCTTTGATGTTTTTCATGATCAAGCTAAAGCTGTGAGAAAATAGCATTCTATTTAACACCTTTCAGATGAGCCATGTTAGTTTTTAGAATAGAACTTGGTACAGGAGTTATGCATGTAGCAAATGTATTTTATTACCTCCGCTAGTAACGATTCTTGAAGAAAAAAAAAAAAAGGAATATGTTGACTTTGGATTTCTTACAGATGTCTCTGTGCACATTGTAATGTTTTCATCTGCCAGGATTTTAGGATGGGAAGCTTCATAAGAAATATGATTTTTACACATCTGAAGATATTTAGATTGGTTATAGCTGGATTACAAAATAAGTAGTAAAAAAAGGCTGTGTCATTGCTTACAAAAGGGTTTCAGGAATACCTGATTTACATCCTGTTTTATAATTTTGCCTGAGAAATACATTCTATGTAATGTATTCTGCAAATCAAAATCTATGAGATCATGTACAGCAGTGGCAGTGCAATAGCAGCCACCACCAACAGAAATGGCGTTTTCATACATGCCAGTTGCAGTAGGAGGGTGACTCTGCTGTAAATAAGTGAGAAGCTTCTTGCAGGCCTGTTTTGATGCCAAGGAGCAATAGGCCATTCCAGGAGCTTCCTACATTAATCCATTGGGCCTTCCATGTAGCTGTCTTTCTGAGCAGAGGGCTTATGGTAAAAAGCCTTGCTGAGTCACTGAAGTTTTACATTCACTACACAGAAACTGAGATTTCATCACGTATCCCTTTGTGTTCAGCAGAACAGAGTGTCATGGGTATACAAGGAGCAAGGAGATTAAGATAGATGGATGTTAAAATATTGAATCTATAAACATCTGTTAAGCCAAAACACTCTGGAGGTGGTGCAGCAGACAAAGGCCGCTACACGATGGAGGAACAGCAGTAGCCTGCCTTTACCAACATCTGGTCTAGCTGGTGTTTAAGATTCTACCTTTCCTCCTGGTGACCTATTCCCCTGGAGTAAATCCTTTTTACTCTGTCACTCAGGATTTGCATGCATGGTAGCACACACACCAAAAACCCTGTGTCTAGAAAAGAAAAAAGAACAAAAGACTTGACTTAAAACTTGGCAAGTGGTGAGAGACAGCACAAGATGAACTTGCTTCTTAAGTAAGTAAATGCAAGGAATATCTTTTACACATAAATATCTTGCCAGGGCAGGGTGGCTGTTTTTCACATCCTATGTAGACTCATATGGAGTTTTCACATACCCTTTCTATATATTACAAATAGAAGAATCATGCAATGGAATTACCAACCCAGTAAACACCATTTACATTTTCTCCAGAACTATTAGGAGACAACCTTCTTGATATCTCTGATTGCAATTGTGTGCCTGTCTTAATCTGCTTTTGCAAGTTGGTGAGTGTTTGTCTTGTACATCATATACTACTTTGACTTCACCCCCATAGTTCTGATGCTGTTTCTGAATGTATGTACATTCGTATTTTGAATCTTTTATTCCTACCTCCTCACTTAAGTAAATTCTGTAACCAACATAGCACTGTCATCTTTGGCACCTGTGCCATAAAAGCCCTTTCTTTTTGGTATATTTGCTGTCATTTTTGGGAATGTGGCTGCTACAATCGTGGCATTTTAGACCAGATGCTTTTTGGCGGCAGCAGTAGTGTAAGAAACTTCTGAGAGTCATGAGCTATCTTGGGCAGATACAGGGGCATTTCTAATTTTAATCAGAAATATTGATCTAGCTATGATGTTTTTTTCTTTTCTTTTTATGAATAATTTATTACAGAGACACTGAATCATGAAATTCTGCATGTAGAAATATTGGCTATACTGGACGAATTAACCTAATCTTCATATCTTTCTGTACTACTACTGGTTTTGCTTATTAAAGTAGCCTTCTTTTTGTCTTTTACTCAGAGTGTGAGAATAATATATCAGATTAAGGAATAACCAATTAGAAAATATGTTAACACTATTTGTCTCTTGTTCAATAATGACAGCAGATGCAGAAAAGAATGGAAAGATCCAGCCCTTTACTAAGAACAGTACTTATCTCACCCTACTGCCTTTAATAAATGCACTTAAGTGTGAAATCCTGTTAGAGTTTTAACTTTAAATACAGGATGCATTTTCTTGTCTCCAATGTGTTTTTTTTTTAACCTAATGCAAAATCTACAAGCACTCTTTTGTCATTCGTAATGGGAATCAACATTACCATAAGTAGTTTTTCTTTTGTTTGGGTATATATGTGATCTTGAGGTGATCGGGATGGAAGTGTGTGTTTACATAAATGCACACATATATATAAATTTTTTTCTAATAACATCAAACAGTATAAAATCAATGTTGTAGTTAAATATAATAATAAAATACTTGGAAATGGAGCACCGTCTTTAACCTTCTCACTCATGTTTTTTTGTGTACCAGCGTATAATTGGCCACATATTTAGTAATTTCAAGCTGTATTATTTTGTCTAGTTTTTAATCAGGATTCTTCACTTCCTTTGTGAAGGGGGTTTTGCCCTTCAGCAGATTTTAATTTGTATTGAGAGATTTCCATTTTGTTTAATTGTTCATTGTGTTAAACTACTGTCTTACAATCTTCTTTGGAATAATAAGATATTACTGTGGTTACCCTCTTAAGAAACAGAGAGTTGTTAGGCCATTGGTGGCTTTCAGCTGGCTACAGGTTCATTAAAGTCAACTACTAGCATGAAAATTATTTCAGTTCCTCTTTTTGCAGAACAACATTCAATATTTTTAAAACTAAGCCAAATATTATATTTAAAAGATTACATCTATAAGGAGTACTGTGAAATATATTGTTACAAAGATTGAATAAGTCTTGTCAGTTGTCAATCAAGTGCAACAAGACTGAGAGTTTGTTTGCATGTTATTTATTTGAACTAAATCCCTAACAAGCCTCGTCTAGGCTAATTGGACTTAGCATTTATGTTGCTAAATGAGAAGCGTTTTGGCTGCAGTATAGGGTGGTAAGACCTACCCAGTGGAATAAACAACTAACATCTGTTATCCTGTCCTGCTCCAGCTTGGCTTTTACCACTTAAGTACCTCAGCCCTAGAGTCAAGGTTATGGAATATGTGGTTCTCTGGCTATGCTGCATATATGTGAAAGGGAAGAAATAACACAACATGAGTAAAGACCAGCCAACCAGAAGATATTTAGTGCAGCTGGTCCACTTTGCTTTAACCTCTACAAGCCCTACAAATATCAAAACAGAAGCCAAGAGAAGGGTGTATGTTTTATAGCAGTTGTCAACACAGCAATTCAAGTGAGTTTACAGGGGTCACCATTAAAACAGATTTGACATTTAACCACCTTTAATACGCATTGGTGTCTGAGGCATCTTGGTATTTCTTCAATCTCTGTGTAGAAATAATTGCAGAATCAGAGAGAGGCTCTAGGTAAACAGGGTTCAACAGTAACTACTGTTACAGTTTTATATGATAATTTTTGCCTGTAATGGTGAAAATAACAATATGTAAAGTAAAAATTGAATTATGTTGCCTTTAAAAAAATTCCTTGTTTTTAATGTTGTTTGACATGTCTTTCCTGCTGGATTTGATCTTTGCATGGACTAGAGAATTCAACCAACAACTGTGCAATATAACTACAGATAATGTATACTGTTTCATTCCTATTGAAATATGAATCAGCGAAGCATCTCATATGATCAAACAGAAATACTTTCAGGATGCAATTGTGATTGTTTCTTCTGTTTGTGAAACAGGTGTTGACCTCCAACCTGGCCAAATGGCAACAAGAGAAGGAAGATTTAGAAGGAAAATTGAAGTTGAGAGAACATCTGTCTCAAAATACTGGCAAGAGTGAAGCCACCCCAGCTCCTTCAAAGAACATTGATTTAGAGATGAAACAGCTGCAGTGCAAACTGAAGGTGACAGAACATATTATCTAGTGCTGAGGATAATTCATATGAACAGTATTTCATAACTGGGTCAAGCAGATATACGTATACTCACATATGCATATAATTTCTATATCTTAGCCAATTATTAGCAACTAAGGTGTTAGATAACCTTTGATGTTAAACAAAAAAGTAGTCAAAAACAGGAGAATTAACAGTTACAATTAAAACAATTTTGGAAGATCTGATAGGCCAGACAGGGGGCTTGCTGGGTTTTCACACAATCATCATATGCATCTTGTCAGAAAGTGCTGTAGAATTACTTCACCAAGAATTGTGTTGATGAATTCCTTCCTCTAAGAAGGAGGTGAGAAATAGCTGTCTGTGGAAGGGGATCATAGAATTTGGGCTGATGAGGTAGCTCATGTACTGTAACAATGTTATGTTACCTATATGTCACTACTATTCTTGTCTTTAAAGAGGCATCATTCTTGTATTTTTGTAGATTAGCTGGTAGGAAGATACTAGTTTATCAATAATTTCATTTTTCAGTCTCCAGTGATTCTGTTGTATGTGGATGATGTAGATGCTGGACTGTCAAGATCTGAGAGCTTTCTCAGCCAGTAGCTCAGCTCTAACATATTAATTCTTCCTCTCTTCTCACCGGAGGAAATATATGTGTGACGGAATGTCTTAAAGTTGTTTTGGTTTCTTTGTCCCCCATCATTTTGTGGTTAATATTTGAGGAAAGAGAAAAAGTCAGAATGGTACAGCTTGCTGCTAGAAGAGACGGCACACTAGCAAGCCAGCTGCCAAAGGATCAGCTGAGACAAGGCCATATTACGTCGGCGGTGTAACTGGCTTTGGCTTTTAAGTGCTGGATTAGCTGTGCTAGCACACGGGATGTGAATAGTGCTCACACCTCTTAACTGTTGATGGTAATCGTGGTATTACAGATCTTGGCTGTGTCACACTGGGTGCATAACATCTAAATTCAACGATTAGTAAAGGTGGGTCACAGAGATGAGGACAGCAGAGTAGCCATGAAAAGGCACATAATTTCATCTAATTTATTAACTAATTCTGAGAAACATGTCTTGAAACCATACACGCTGACTTCTTGAGTGTTGTTTTTAGATTTTGGGTTGACTAATCCGCTTCTGTTGCTGCTGAGTGGTAATTTCTGTTAATTAGGGTTGTTCCTTTTAGATGAGTGACCTCATTACCCAGAACCTGGTAGTCAATTGCTCCATGACAGTAAGAAAAATGAGAGGTTTGATGTTTTGGGTTTTTTGTCTGGCCGGTTGGTTTGTTTGCTTGTTTGTGGTTTTGGTTTTGTTTTGTTTGGGTTCTTTGTTGTTCATTTGTTTGTAAAATACTGTGAGAGTAACACTCATGCCAGAAGCCTACTTTATTTGTCTGCCAGATGTGAACTGCACAATGTGTTGGTAAATATTAAAGCTTTTTTACTTCTGCAGCAGAGGGAACATTTAGTAAGTGTATATAAATATGATGTGAAAAATACTAACATGACTTTAAATTCTTTCTTAAAGATATGTTACATTTTTAGTGTAAAAAAAAAAAAAATGTACAAGTACATTTAGAATAAATATAGTTCATGGCCCCAAATCCAGATTAATAGAGTAAAATCACTAGTTGCTGCATTGGAAGAGAGTTTGGGCCGTAAGGGCCTCAAGAGCTACTTAAATCAAGTTGCTGAAAGCCTTAGCCTTATTTTGACCAAATAATTTTTTTGAGAATATAAGTCTTGCAAGTCATGTTTTGCAGAAGAAACTGGCAGAAGTTGTCAACTATTGTTCTAGACTATCTAGCATACTTAAAAAGGGGATACAAAGTTACTCTCCCAAATGTCCGAATGTGGAAGCAGCAAAAGGTTTCCTTATAGCTCAAAATCTCAAAGTACCTGTTTTTTGTTTCGTTTTGTTATTCCAGAACTATCTTCGCAGTCTTTTTTTATGTTGTATGTAATGACTGCTTGTATCTTTGCCAATAGGAAGAAGTGAGTGAGGTGTGGGTAGTGAATTTGGAAGCAAAATACCATAAGCATATGTGTTTGCCTCTGAGCATGTGCAGAGGCCCACCTAAGTACTCTAATTCATATCTAGAATGTAAACCGTGTAACTGGGTACTGTGCTTCACACTAATGAAGTTCAAGCTCAACAAACAGGTCTCGGGAAACTCAGGAATATTCTGCTAGCGTACATAATTTTAACAATTTTCTGGTTATACCTCACATTATAATAATAGTAAATAGACTAGACGAGTTATTAAGGACAATATTTTACATCTAACTATGCTCACAAGAATATATACTCCCCTTGAGGTGCACAGGGTTATGTACAGTACTCCTATTAATGTTAATAGGCGTTACAAGTCTGCACTGTGCAGAGAAATTCTCCTAAAGTATCTTTGTTTACAGCATGTCTGATCTGTTCACTTATTGTCTATATGTGATGAGTGAAAAGCCTTAGTACAGTGACTGAACCTGTAGGCATATATGCACACATATATGTTTTCAATACACTTAACACATGTATCTTTTCGCAACACCTTCTGGAGTTCTGAAATCTCCATATGCAATATGTTTAAACTGCTGTTTTCGGTAATGGCATTCAGTGCATGTGCTGAGATTGCTAAAAAGGCTACTTAGTTAAATTTCGTATTTTTATTTCTGTAGAGTGAGTATGTTTTTCTGTATCTAAATCTTGGTTTGTTTATCTGTGTGTTTGTGTGGAGGAATTGATGATTTTTTCACATCTTACTGTGTACAATGAGGAAAGACCAACAGCTATATAATTCTTCTTCAATGGAATTACACATGCCTGAAAATTAGGATGCTACCATTTTGTTAACGAAATGTAGGATTTGTATGGCCAAATGGAATTGTCTTTGTCTTGTTCTTTGAGTTCCAAGGGACACTAAAACAGCTGCTCTTGTAGATTGTCTTGCATTTCTAATTGCACAAGATGAAAAGGATTATTGGAAATTGTTGCTATATAGATGTAGGCCCCTTGTGCTGTAGAACTATACTATTCACGGATGTAATTCAAAGGAAGATACAATTTTATTTCTCATCTTTTCTGTTACCTTTTCAGCTGACTGTGCTATGCAACCTGATAGGTACCTAATAGGTACACTTAGTTTTCACATATCCTGGGGAACATTAATTATACATTATTAGTGCAATGGAACAGTACTGATTGTGATCATATTTTCCAAATAATGTACTTTGGCCTAAGTGTAGCTAGAAAATAAGAATGGTTCTTTTGTACCAATTAAGAACATTCATAAAATATGTGGAAGTTTACACAACCTATTATTTCAAAAAAATTAACTGTTGACTGCAATAGCATTCAGTCTACTTTATTTATACTTTAATATTTTTCAATATAGAACTCGAATAATGAAATCACTAAGCAATCGACCACCATTAAGTCACTAAAAACCGAAGTCCAGGAAAAAGAAGAACGGATTCGGGAACTACAAGCGAAGTATGTTTAGTCTTCTATCCATTGTGTTTGGTGCCACCCAGTGGCAGCTGTATAATTGTTGCAACATCAACCGTTCTTAAATCGATTTTTAAGAGAATGTTTTATTCTTCATTTTGTTGCAGCCTTGCAGAATGTTACTGGGTGTTTTTAGCAACTGGAGCAGTACATGCCAGAACTCTGTTTTGTTTAAACTAGTGAGTTATTAGCTTGGTGCAGTATCTGTGTTGCAATAAGAATACCTAGACCCTAGAGTAGACTGTTTTATCCTTGATGTAAGTCTAAATGAATTCCTCAGCACGGTTAAGCACAGTCTTTCAAATAAAGTAATTCTTTGCCTAGGGGCTAAGAGACATGTCAAGGTTCAGATGCTTAAGCAAGATTAAATATCCAGTCTTATATTCATAAAAAGTTCAAAAGGACAGTTGTATTTGTTTCTATTTGAATTTATTAAAGTTTCTTACTCATTTTGATATTCACATGTATTGTTGTGAAGCATGCAACTGTGATTTTCGTTCTACCTGCTGTAACTGGTATAATACTGTTCTTCAATTATATTACCATATAAACCTACCCTATTAGTATATCTGTGAATTTTTTGCTTGTCCCAGAGTTTACCTCCTCTAACCAGTCTAATTTTTTATTTGTAAATGGAATGCAGTTTACTCACCTCAAATCAGTTAATTTCAGAAATACAGAATTCTTAAAGTTGTTAAATTTTGTACTATGTGTATTTTCTTTTCCAAAATGAAACTGAATTTTTCCAAGACTTAAATTTAAAAGAAGGTTACTGGTTATTGTGCTCCCTTTACAAAACAGATACTGTTTTTTCATAAACTGTAAGACATAATCACCAAAATAACAATAGTATAAAAGTGAAATAGATGAAAGAAATTTTAAGTTGCACTATTTACCTGTTCTTTTTAATGTGATATTGACATGGTATCAAGAATGTTTTATTCCTGAACTTGTTACCATCATACATTTTGCTTTCGTTTAAAAAACAGAAATGGAAGTCTGAACATACTCAGGTATTGCTTATGTTTATATTTAAAATATTAATTTGTACCATAAGGGTGGAGGCATTGTATAAGGCATAATTCCTCATTGAACAGAGGTTACACTGTACTACATGGGAGTTTCTTTTTTATAAGTTCCTGAAAAATTCTAATGTTATGTCTAGGTTTTGCAGTGTTTAAGAGTTACCTGACATATGATAGAGATTTTTTTTTTTTGAGTTCTGCGCAGTTGTCAGTTGTAGAAAAGGAGACTTCCCCCTCTCACTTTCTTTTGAAAATAGTTTTGTGCAAAATAGTGTTTGAATGATACCTGCTTCAGGTTTTCAGCAGGTTTTTTGCCTTTTTTGTTAAAAGCTTAAGTAGAATTTTTATTATTTCAGATCAAATAAGTTAGAGGATAAACCACAGCAAAAAGCAAATAAATTGCATGTTTAGAAGTAGGTCTTTTTAATAAGAGACTTGAAACTGGTTTTAACGATTGAGAATACAGTGAATTTCAATACTTGTGTCAACTTTTTTTTAAAAAATGTTCTAAAATTTTAGGAATGATAGTTTGTCTACTGCATTTATACTTTTAGTGTTTAAAATAGTTGCATATTAACAGTATTTTCAGCGGTGACATGCTGTGTAACTTCTTCCCTTCTAGGATTTCTCGATTGGAGAGGGACCTTAATATGAAAAGACATTTGATAGAAGACTTAAGGTCTCGTGTAAAAGCAAATCAAGAAAATGAGAAAACCTCTAATGAAACATTAGAAAGTCTTGAGAGAAAGGTACTTCTTTCTTGCCAGCACAAGGCATTTCAACATGCTGTACATACTAAATCAATATATTGCTTTAAGCAAACAACATACAGTTAATTTAAGGGTGTAATTCCCTCCACTATAATTTGTATGAAATCAGTATATGGTAATAGCTCGGATGGATTCAGCATAATTTAATGTATGTTCATGAGAAGTGTAATTAAATATTAAAGTGTTCAGAACACTGGGTTGAAAGGATGTGCCATAAGTAGTGAGATTTAGTTTTATGCACTGTAGGTTCATAAAATACAGTAGACTTGAAACAAGGCTGATTTTACATGACATATGTGAATGAAGTCCCTGCTCCTCTACTGGCTATAGGAATTAAATGCTTTACTATGTTAATCTGTTTTCTGTTGCAACATATGAATGATTCACAGTTCTTTGCTTAATGTAATTCTATTTTGGTAGGTAGAACTTAATTTCTGTAGCTAATTATTTTCTGCTGCAGAATTTTAGTATGGTTTCATTGATGCTAGAACTTTTATATGTTTTGACATATTTCTATATTATACAACCAATGTATTGTGCTTTGTCCTTTAATTCCAGAAAATAGTTTATGGTGTTTGGTTGTTCGTGAGGTTATGCAGCATATGACCCCAAACTAGATATAAACAATTTAGCAATTTGCTTTAGTTTTCCCAGAATGTGGGTGCTCTCTGAATACCACAGGCACTGTCTCTGCTTGCAGCCACATAGCACTTTCAGCTCTAAAGCGAGCCACACTTTTTCTCACTGCTGAAGATAAGGTGGTGTTAAGAAACCCGCAGACAGGGAGTGGGAGCATAAGAAAATAAGAGAACTAAAATATGAAATGAGAAAAATACCTGGTTCTGGTTTTAGACAAATGGTTTAGAATGGAACAAAGTAATTTAATACTGATCTTTGGGTATTTTAAGTGCTGCATTTCTCAGATTCCAGAGAATCAAATCCCATACGTTAATTTGATTATTCCATGTGCAAAATCAACTTGATAAATTTTACATTAACTTCAGCAGAAGATCAAAGAAATTCCCTGTTATGCGACATTGTCAGGAAAACTTTGTGATTAATGCTGTCAGGAGAGCTGAATGATTTTCTAGGAGCACCGGTCTATTTCATTTTACCCAAAACCAGTGTTTGCATTACATGGCAAAATTATTATAATTATCTAAGAGGCTTTACAGACTATTAGCTTGTAGACAGTTATCATTTTCTCAGCTGAGTTTTAATTAGTGTTTTTGCCCCTGATAGAAGAAATGCGTGGAAGTTGTGGTTTGCTCCCTTTTGCATGCGCTGCAACAGTAAAGTATAAACAAACAGCTCTGCAAATGAAGAGCTTTTACTTACACTTAATACAAGTCAAGTCTTTATGTAACAAGATTGTGTGCAAACTGATCTCTACTGGATCAGTAGTAGAGATTTATTGAAGGCTGTAATTTCAGAAAAAAAAGTACTTTAATCAAATTATTTATATACTACATGTATGTTTATGCAATTTGGTAAGCTTAGTTTTGGTTTTATTTTCATGTTTAAATTTTATGTCCTAATAGTCCATTGCTCTTGGCCTTTTGTTATTTCAGGTAAAGGCACTGGCTGAAGACTGTTCAAACAAAAAAACTTCCATTGACTCACTGAAACAAAGACTTAATGTAGCTACGAAAGAGAAATCTCATTATGAGCAGATGTATCACAAGGCTAAAGATGAGTTGGGGCAAAAGGTACATTAGAGATGTGATGGCTCCACTCTGGAACCTTTTCATACCTCACTTTCAAGTGAAAAGTTGCAAGATCATCAGCTTAGGCTTTTTAAATAAAGAAAGGGAAAAAAGAACAGAATAATGGTAATGTGTTTCTCTGATTTAATTCAGTCATATCACTGAAATTTAGATGCTGAAACATGTGCGTAATGACTGAAAATGAAATTACTTTTTCCTGTGAAATGACATTGTATGTGTTGCAAGTAGAATGTTCTGTGATGTTAACCATTGTGTGAGAGGCTGACTTGTTTGTGGTCTACCATACCTACTTATCAGCTTTTAATATGTCACTGCTGTTTCTCTGTGGATGTGTTTCAGGATCTCAAACTCAGCAATCTAGAGAGCAAAATGGTTGAGACTGAATGTGCCATGACTGAACTTGAGACAGCTGCATCTCAACAACTACATGGCTTGGCAAAACAAAGCGGACAGGCTTTGGAAACTGTACAGAAGAAGCTGCTGCTGGCCAATGACAAAGTAGAACAATTTGTGACATTTGTGAAGGTTAGAGTTTTGATTTTCTTTTGAGTGTTCAGATGAATAAAGGTATCCTTGAGTGAAACCAAAATGTAAAATATTAGATGAAGGTAATCTTGGTGCATTACATGTTCTGGAACAATCTCTGAGGTTCCTTCACTGGCCTGGTGTCAGCTCTGAGCTGGTCTAAACAAGGTCAGTCAATGACTCTGGGTCTCCGGCCTAGACTTCCATAATTTTTATTGGTCATCTTTTTGCCTATGTCTGACAGTGTACTTGTTCCCAAGAAAAAGTGCTTAGTTGTATGTATAGCAAATTACTCTGCAGAAAAAAATTTCCCAACCTATTTAAGAAAATAATTAATATCTTTTGATTAGTGCGAATTACCTCATTTTCTACATGCATTGCTTTTTATTGCAGAAATATTAAATAAGGAAGCTTCCACATCGCAAAATTGAAAGCAGTTTTAAAAGCAGTATCTAAAACATTCTTTTCTTATTTTAGTTAAGTATTTAACAATTTGCTGCAGTGCATCATGCAATAATACTGTGTCCGTGGCATTATACAATTGCTCATCGTACTACTTAAGTGTGAAGTTTTGCAGAACGGGCTAATCTGTGTTTTGTTACTTAATAATTGAAATATGCATGTTTTTTATTTTTCTGAAATATCCACTGCGTAACTAAGAATAATAATGCCTGTTCACTATATATCTATCTTGAATTTAGTATCTATCTATTATATACCTATTTCCAGACAAGGTTATATCTTACTAACGCATTAAACAGATCCACTTGTCTGCTGTTCACTTCTTCAGAGGTGATCTGCTTTCAGGTATGTTTGAACCAGTCTGATAGCATCCAAAGTAAAGACCAGTGGTATTCTGATTAACAATGTTGAATGAACACTAAAATCCTAAATTCAAAGAACTTATAAGTGAAAATATCTACGGTGAAAGCGAGGATTGACTTTCATGAAAAAAAAATGTGCCTGTTATTTAAAAAATGTGATATTTCTTAAGTTTGTGATTAAAATAGAGGATATCTTCTTCTTTACCATTGGGAAAGTGGTATAAAACTGATCACTGTGCCCTGTGATTTGGAAGTATCTTGCCTATTCTTGTTATTTTTCTTGGAGGAAAATGTGATTTCTTCTAATACAGAAAGCTTCCTCTAAGAGGAAGAAATGTGTGTTTTTTCCACGGCTGCATGCTTATTTTAGGCTAAGTATGGGAAATTCTGAATTAGTCTAATGTATTATCTATTTTTTGTTAATGAAATACTCCTATGTCATTGATGACAGAGAGACTCAATTGAATCTCCATTCAGGCTGCTATGAATTTTGGAATGACTTAATTGAATAAACTGTAGCAGCCATTATAGACAAAGGAGATAAACAAGTGTTCGTACTGTCAATACTTTACTTACTTCCATAATAAAAAGTTTGTCAAAAATTAGAAAATGAGAAAGCAAAAGATCTGTTCTCAAAAGTAGTGGTAATAAGGAAAATCACCTATTAGCAACTATTATGATACTTCTTTTATTGTTGAATAAGATCACTGCTTCTCTGTTACTTACCATGAATATTCATTAGCATCTACACAGTTGTACTGTGTGTGAAAAGAATGCTAATATGTAGTTTCTCTATAAATAATAATAATATTTAGCTAATAAAAGCTAAATATGTAGTTTCTCCCCTGGATAAAAGAATATGCATGTATATTTCAAGTAACATTTTTGCTGACTACTGTTGCTCTGCAGAAAGATTTTTTCAAAATAAAGATGCTGTCTATGAGTCAAATATTGATGAACAGGGAGTTCCTCAGTAGACTGCTTTATTTAGTTAGGTAATAAATATTTATGAAAAGAAGTTATCTGAAAACAGACTTAATTTGCAGTATGCCACTGTACAAAATATGGTTAAAAATCTTTGGCATTTCATTGGAATTTTGTAGTACATCAGGTAAATCCTGTTAAAATACCTGCTATGTATCTGAGGCTATAACCTGCATAGGAAGATGAAGGTGGCACAATAAGCAGTAGCAGTACTCTTTCCTGGATCACCCCTTCCTTGGAGGTTTGATCTGCCTCATCTCTGCTTTCTCCTTCCAGGTGGCTGTCAATTTTCTCCTGACTTTGGTTCTCACTCAGGTTTCAGTAATTCAAATAAGTTTTTTTGTATAGAGAACAAGTTTAATCAAGTTTAAACTGTCTCTTGCTTAACCTGTTTAACATATTTGTATGACCCTCTGACCTTTCTTTGCCATTCTGATCACGTCACAAGCCTGACTTGTTTTTCTGAGTGCAGCTGCAGTTCTCATTAGCCAGTTAAATGCAGGTTTTTTTTTTCTAGCTGTTTCATGTCGTTTATGACATTACATAGTTCTTATTGTAACATACAGCAGTTAAAACATTTCAGTGTTGCTAATTAATAGCTACAGCTAATAAAAGGACAACAGAGAGACTTCAGAGAAAAGAGCATGGCAAGACACTGTTACCTACCTTTAGAGTTATTGATAACTCAGAACCACAGGATCTTGCATCCATTTGGATCAGTATAGTAAGTTACAAAACCTAGGGGACGGATTTCTGGTAGGAGTCTGATATACACCACTGGATCAAATGAAAGGATATGATGAGTTACATGTGCTTGTAATGCACAATAAAGCATTGCATTGCTATGGGGAGCCTAGTTTGGGACACTTATGCAACTAGCTAAAACTGCTAGATTGTAAAATATAGTAATAGTTTCTAAAAATTATGGAAGAAATAATTACAAACAAAAGTTGCTGTATCCAGTATGTTCTAAGTCATTGGACTTATTTTTAAATGTTGGAGTGTGTTATGGGGATCAAGTGTTAGGATCTAAATTATGTTCAGTGGGAACCAACAGGGCACCTAAAATATGTTGATTCAGAGCAGCGTATTTCTCCAAAGCTGTTGTGAGGAAGATATAGGCTAGTAAAAAATATGAATAGCAATTGTGCGCTGCAGCAGTTTATTAAGTAACGAGAAAAACACAGTTCCATAATTACAGGGTAACTTCTTATAAGTATCTATTTCAGTTCAATAGGAAAGAGAACACAATATTTAGAAATAAAAAGGCAATATAAAGGAAGTGGAAAATGGATTATAGATAATAACCTGAAAATATGAGCAGCAATAGATTATGGAGGACAGAGAAGATAAAGATAACAAGATTAAATCTGTGTGTAGCAAGGCCAAGAACAGTAGTGAAGGGGCAGGATTTTAAAATGTACTAGTAATAAGATAGCTTTTACAGGGTGGATATGACCCTGTATTAGAGAAGACAACTCTGTAACTGTGTGAAAATAGAAGTCTTGTATTAATATTTTGGTTTGTATCTGGAAGGAAGTAGGCTGGTATTAAATGATGATGAGCTGACCAGAAATAAAAAAAAATCATCGTTTTGAAGTGCTGTTTTCTCTATTCTACGCAACTACAATGAACTGTTTCTCAATTGGGCTGTGATGTGCAACAAAAGGTGGATTTTATATGATAACCAACAATGACCAGCTCAGTGACTGGACAGAGAAGAACTTCCAAAGCACTTCCCCAAGTCAAACTCACATCAAAAAAAGGTCATGGTCACTGTTTGGTGTCTGCTGCCGGTCTGATCCACTGCAGCTTTCTGAATCCAGCAAAACCATTACATCTGAGAAGTAAGCTCAGCAAACTGATGAGATGCACCAAAAACTGCAATGCCTGCAGCCTGCATTGGTCAACAGAAAGGGCCCAGTTCTTCTGTATGACAGCACCCAACCGCATGTTGCACAACCAACACTTCAAAAGATGAACAAGTTGGGCTACGAAGTTTTGCCTCATCCACCATATTCATCTGACCTCTTGACAACCAACTACCACTCCTTCAAGCATTTTGACAACTTTTTGCAGGGAAAATGCATCCACAACCAGCAGGATGCATAAAAAGCTTTCCAAGAGTTCATCAAATCCTGAAGCATGGACTTTTATGCTATAGGAATAAATAACCTTATGGGCAAAAATATGTTGATTGTAGTGCTTCCTATTTTGATTAATAAAGATGTGTTTGTGCCTAGTTATAATGATTTAAAATTAACGGTCCAAATCTGCAATTACTTTTGCACCAACCTAATATTAAACCATAGGAGTAAAGTTATGTTTCTTAGAATGGCTTCACGGAAGAGACTGAATAAATCTGATTTCTCTTCTAGAAGGCAGTACACGTCAGTTGATAAAGGTTTCTGTTCGTTTCAGTATACTGTTTTTTAAGATGTCTGACCTAGCACTGAGACTTTCAGATAAAAATGTAGGCTATGCAATATCAATAATATGTTAAATGGATTAAAAACTGCTTGTGCCTTTGATCTAAAAAGTAATAAGTGAAATTTCATTTTCACAGAATTAGATATCAAATCCTGATAAAATTTATCAATGGCATTTATGAAGACTGGTAAATAGTAACAAGTAAGGCTGTAAATATAATGTAAGGTAGTCCAAATAGAACATTTTTATTACAGAAGAACAAACTGCCCGTAAGAGGGACCATGTGGCTTTGAGAGTATTTTAGATACCTTTTATAAAGCTACATGTTTTCATCTCGTCCAGGTTCCATCAGCACTAGAAATTATCTTTAAAACATGCATCCAGTTTCTATAATTTACCATTGTTCAGTGTTTTCTATAACATGTATTATATAACATGTCAGATCCTCAGGTAGATCTTGCCAGTTACGTGCAGCACAGCAACCAGAGAAAAATGTTCTTTGTTGTGCTTGTACTACCTGTGACAACATGCACAGAAAAGGGCCATTGGATAGTCTCAAAAAAATATTAGACTATTCAACATCTATCAAAAATAGGGTAGAGCATGCTAATTTGCTATGAATCTATCCAAAAATCTGCCTGGTTCTGCAGGTGAAGCAGTGGAACAGGCTGCCCAGGGAGTCACTATCCCTGGAGGTGTTTAAAAGGCATTTAGACGAGGTTCTTAGGGACATGGTTTAGTGCTAGAGTTAGATTAGGTTAGGTTATGACTGGACTCGATGATCCTGAGGGTCTCTTCCAACCGGAATGATTCTATGGTTCTATGAATTCTGTTTTTCTGTATTTCTATGCTGCTTTGTTTTTAGCTGACCTAGACTTTGACCATATATCGCTGTTACAGACCCTTGTAAACTCAAGACTCAGCAGTGTTGTCTGTCCCATTCAACCCGTGCTTCAGCAGAACTGATTTTCATAAGTTAATTTTCAGTGATGGCATCTGCCTGAGCCCGAAAATATTAGAACTTTTCTGACCTTGAGGAAGACGTTTTGAAGTTTTGATAAAGAACCTATGTTCAGCTGCTGCTGTAGTGAATAGGTGATGGCGGCTGAATGCTTCAAAGTCAGCTGAGTGCATTTCTCACTTGTATAATGCCTCTGTGATTTGGGACTTGTGTGCCCTCCACAGAGGATACCCAATGAAGCACAGTTCACATCTGGTCTGTTCTGGCATTGTTCTTGATAGGTCTCCAGTATAACCATCTGATAGAATTGACTGCCAAAATCAAGACCCCTGGCAGTTTACTTGGCAAGCTTAGTGGATCTACTTGGGGATCCAACACTCCCTCTCTTAAGACATCTGCCCTCATTTCTGCTACTCAGAGCAGGGCTTCAGCTAGGTGTATTTCCCCCTTGCTCTGTTGTTGGACATACAGCTATGTGCAGCCATGCATGTCAGAGGCCGTATTCCACTTCTCCTTGGCCAAGTGATGTTCTGCCAGTCATTTGCCATTCAGTCAGCTTATCTTATATCCCAATATCTGTCAGTCTCTCTTACCTTTCTGCAGTTTACCTTGAATCCTGGCATCAGTTTTGCCATGGCATATTTTCTCACTGCTGTCTTGGGCTGTAGTTTAATAAGTAGTTTCAGATAAATTAACACTTCTGTTAAGAAGTTCCACCTCTGAGTGACCCTCACCACTCATTTCTGCCGCTATGAAACTTCCTTCCTCCTCTATTTATGAAATGTTATTGTAAACATTTTATGGGTCAATTGTGAGCTAGTGTGTTTTGAAAACCCAGAGCACCAGCTTTTGTGCACCACGGAGGGTCAGAGCAGGGACAGATTTACGTGGTTGCAGGATAGAGATGCTGGGACTGCTCGTTAGTGGCAGTGCTAATTGAAAATGTTACGTGAAACTTCCTCCTCTTACAAATAAGTCTAATTAATAACTTGCCACTTTCATGTTAAAAATTCCTATCATTTCACAAATTCCTGGTATTTACCATCATTGTCTTTTTCTCTTGACCTGTTCTGTGTTGGGAGAGATAGAGCATTGCTAGGAAACGTGTTCTTCTCAGGATGGCCATATGCAGATGATGTCCTGTTTGTTCTTTATCTCAAAAAAAAACAAACAAAAAAAACCCCAGATAATTAGTATTTGGATTGGTAGCATCAAATATTTGGGAAATACTGTGTTGGTTTTATCAGCTTCTTTCCTAAAAGAGAGGAACACAAGTAGACTACTACTGCCTGTACCTCTAGCTACAAAGTGAGTTCTTTGGACAGAGATATTCTTCATAGGACGTTTCTGTTGGTGAATGTATTCTCAAACCCTGTGGATTCAGTTTCTGTGGCAGTACTACTGCTTTAACTTCTTCCAGGCCCAGGGTGTACAGAACATGCTTTTTATGTGAGTACCCAGTTTAGGTGTGGGATGCCATTTGAATGATCACTTGTTCCTTCACCTAAAAGTGCTAAGCATAATAAACAATTGTAAAAATTCATAATTGGCAAAATGGACTTTTTTTTTTTTTAAATAGAACTGTATTTTGCTGTGCAGATGAAAATTCATTTATTTTGAAAAGTTTACACAATTGTATATGAACCATGCTAATTTGGAAGTGTTACATGACCAAACAAAGGTTTCTTCAGTAGGTCACTGGGACATGTATAAAAAACAGCAGATAGTATCACTTATGTGAATCAGCCCTGTCAGTTTTGATTTGAAAGTGGACACCTTTAATATGACTTCAAGTTGCTAGAAAATATTGCCCACTGGGAACACTTAAAAACCAAAAGATAAGTATATTTCATTCACTATGCTCCGAATTGTCACCACTTTATCTAGAAAAGTATACCTAGAGTGATTATTTTGTGTTATATGGAGTAGACGATGAGTCTGCCAATCTCTGTTCTGTCGGAATCAACATAATATTTGGTTGCAAGGATGTGTTCTAGTCTGAGGAGAATCAGTATTCTTGTCTGCAGAATATGCACCTTTAAGAGGAGATGTCCTATATGCAAAGCAAAATTTATGTAGCTGAAAAAATCTCACCATTAAAAAAAATCAGGCATTTATTGCTTCTTTTTCACTGTGCGTGCAGCTTTAGCAAAAAGGGAGAAATACAGCTTTTATTATGAAATACCAACCTTTCTTGGTTCTGAGAAGAAATTGGTGATAAATTAAGCTAATCTCCATCAGGATTACTCTGCATCTGGGATTTAGGCAAATTGAATCAGAGGCCTGAATAGTGACAGTGAATATCTATTAGACTGTAAACAGAATAACAGGCCCTGTGAATTTTAATAAATGAAGTGAATGGCTGAACTCTTATAGTTTACAGAAGGCATATGGTTATTGATGCATACAATATGCCAGGAACAGCACATAATGGAGATGTCTTAACAGATAAAATCTTGATTACTAAAAATGGAGAATAAATAGATTTTGAAAAGCTTTTCCTTGTTCTTCTTTTTCTTTGCTTTTCAGACTTAGAAGGATAGCTTTTCGCTTTGGTTTTTGACTATGAGAGGTAAAAATGGTAACTGATGTAGCTTAAAATAGGTTGATTTTTTTATATCCCCCTCTGTGTTACAGGTTTAGAGGAATTCATTTAATGATTGAACCTATGTAACCAGATCGCAAGGTATCTCAGGTTTCTGTACTGTGCATGTATGTCTCATGCGAAGTTTAGATGCATGTGTGCCTCACACAGGAGATTTTGTTCATGTTAATGCTACTTTCATTTTTCTTACACTGCCTGGGAACCATTCTCATAGATCATGACTCTCTAATAGTAGATACTGTGTGAACAGATCCAACAAACTAGAGCTGAACTTGATATTATTTTCACAAACTTGGAAATAATTTCCTTTTCTGACTCAGGAAAAAAAAAATGAAATTTTTCAGAGAATAAGAGACTTCACAGGCTCATCTGGAGCTACATGGAGACTCTGCACTGCACTCCCAGGAAGGGTGTAGATTCACCTGTGATTCCTCTAAATGGCTTGGAGAAACTGCTTTATAAAGCTGGTACTCAGACCTGTACCTAATCTGGAGACTGTTAGAAAGATGCCTAGTTTAAAGATAATGGCCCGTTCAGGTCTGAAAGGTAGAAATGATGTTGACTTGAAAAAAGTCTTAGCTGGAAGACTTGGGGGATGGACATATGAGTACAAAGTGTATAGTAAAGGTTACGGGCTTGAAGTGATGGGAAAACTTTTTGTCAAAACGACAGGAAAAGTAGCAAAACTTGGAAAGGAGGAGAAAGATCTCCAGTAATGATTTATTCAGGAGTTCATGTACAAATAAGTATTCAATGTAAGTTGATCAGATTATGAAGAAAGCAAGCTGAAGCAGAGAGAACAGAAAGTGCCCATACATAGAGCTCCACAGTAGTTTAGAGAGGTGGGATTTGAGGGGATTCCCCAGATGGCATGACCAAAGAGCTACAGAGAGGTAGGATGAGCTCTAGAAGGGTGGAATCATAAAAAAAAAAAAAAAAAAACCCACAAGTGACAGTATTTTAAGAAAACACAGTTGGTGAGATTTGTGGAATTTTTTTAAAGAATGTAAGGAATGCCAGAGCTGACCTCTTGAATTAGATTTCAAACACGTTTGTTTCAACAGTGCAGTGGTCTTACACAGAGCATCTGATTTATAGTTTTTATGCTTTGCCTGTGTTTCTACAGAAAGATAGCATAAGCTCAGACACTGAACTGAGTATCAGGAAATCTTTGTGCTCTGCACACCTTGGTTGCTGACCTGCTGTGTGACCTTTGAGTGTTGCTTCACCTCTGTTTTTCTTGGTCTGCCCTGAATATTCCTTGTTTGCCATGTCCAGGATAACTATGCTGACTTTGTCTGCCCTAACTGTTCAGATAATAAACTCTCTGAGATCCCAGGCATCTCTTACTAAATGTGTGTGAAGCTCTTATCTCTGTCAGTGCCTTTCTTTTTTTTTCTCTGTGTAAATAATGGTAATATACGATGTTTTAAAGGAATGATGCTTGTTTTGCTAGCACCTGTGTAAATCAAAGGTAATTCTGTTGAAACCAAAGAATTTACAGCAGGGAAAAAATTAATGTAAATGAGGTAGGGCTTAAATGCTGAAGTAAATAGGACTTTAAATTATTATTATTGCCCATTTCACATAAATATAATTTTAGAAACCAATATATTTTGACAGAAATATTCTGCCTGTCATCCTACAATGATTATACATATTTCAACTCATTCTCTGCTATAAAGAAAACTATTATTTTTTCCCCATTATAAGTCACAAAACATGGTAATTTTGTTGAAAATTTAGCGACAGTACAATGAAAACTATGGAGTGCTTGCTGATACTTAAACAAAAAAGCATCAGTCTGAAAATATTTGGGTCTACAGTTTAAGTTTTTGACAGTCTTAAAGTTTAATGTACAGGAGAGATGAGATAACTGTAAAGATGTAATATTGTATGTAACCAAGTGTCCCTCATATCAGAAAGTAAGTACCTGCTGTATGTTCTATGAATGAGGTGCCCAGCTAATGCAATAAGAGGGACTTAATTCTACCTAAAGCCATGTTACAAAGAATGCTATGAATAGAAACAGATTTTTTAAGACAAGATTTCAGACATAAATGAAAGTGTGATAGCTGAACAATTATCAAGAGAGGGTTTGAAAAGAAAAAGAGAAAAAGCAGCCCAATAATACAAAAAGCTGTAATTTGAAATCACAAAGGGAATTTTAAAACACATAAGTATACTTGTATATCGTGTATTTCTCTACAGAACTATAAACTACGCTGTAATGGGCCAGAATAAGTCCATTGCTGCATCTTTATTTCAATATGGTTTGTTTTGAAAACAATCTAAAATTAAAAACTGGCTGTGACTTAAGTAACTTTTCTATTAATTTGCAAATAAATTGAGCTGTCTTTTAGGACATAGCACAATGTATTCAATTTCCTTTTCTTATAAATGTCATATAGGTTGAAATATTTTTAATATTCTTCCCTACGGTTTTCCACACCTGAAGCTGGTTAAGAAAATAGAGTCAAAATAACATTCTCAAATTTGTACTTGAAAATAAATGGTTATAAAGAAATAATTTGTTTTCAATGGTTTTGATTCAAGAAGGAATGGTATTTTGGTAAAGGATGTAGGCTGATATTGGTAGAAAAGGTATTTTGGAGAAATGTGGAGAAATGTGGTATTTAAACGGTTGCCAGCCAAGTGTGATTTTTCTCCCCTCTGTCCTCCTAATGGCAAGCAGGAATAACAACTTAAGGCAGCATAGTTGAACAAATTCAAGTCTTCCCTGTGAAAGGAATCAGACTGGCAAATTTTATGCAACATAGTCTCTCATTTCTTTCATTGTACCTTAATATTCTTCTTCATTACTGAATTTTACCTGGTTTGGGGGTCTGCAGTTCTAAATGACAGGAAGCTGAGTTTTGTGTTCAAATACTGAAATTCTGAGGCCTCTTTTATACTGTGTGACTTAAGGGCTTTGTCAGGAAAGCTGTGTTGGGTTTAGCTTTAGCAGTTGAAAAACAATACTGTGCTTGTCTGTCTACACTTTTCCAGATGTTCATACTATAATTGGGTTTGGGATATTACTGAATTCACTTTTTCTAGTTCACAGTCTGACATACGTTGCTCAGAGCCATGCAGAAGGCAAGATTGGGGTAGAATGCTGGACTGAAGATGTGACATGGCTTTTGCCACAAGGATAGGAGGGGCTGGTAATATTTTAAATGACCTTGCCTGTTAGAACTTCAGTTATGCTTGTGTGTGTTCAGATATGCTCATGTTAATGCATGTGGAAAATCAGTACTGCAGTACCACATTATTTTTTATGTGCATACTGCAATTTCTCCATCTTTATGTAAAATGGAATTCTTACAGGTCATCAGGTGAGGCATTTCTTCAGGCAATGTGTGCTTTCATCTTTCACTGATCTCTGTGAAGTTGTGAGCACTATTCTCAGTGCCAATCAACATAAGATTGTTTATTTTAAATCACGTATATCACATACCTAGCTTTACAGGATGTACTTCTCCCTTTCAGCTCTTTATTGAATTAGCCTTTGAAACTTTGCAGCTCTGCTAGCTTTTAGATAATATTCACTCGGATATTCCCTTGAGTTTATCTTTTTGTTTTGTTTGAGTTTTAATGCATTCTACCGCTTGTTTGTTTACTTTATTCTTAATGGAAAATATAGTAAAAGCCTATCTTAATTCCTCCAAATATGTGCAGATAAATACAAGATCTGAGCCATGTAGCTTGAATATATATGTTAATAAACTTCAGAACCAAAGCAGAAACTATGAGTGAAGACAGGTAAATAAAACCAACACACCACATTGTAACTGTGACCTGTGTGATGCTGGTAAAATAGTGTTAGTATTACTTTAATATTTGGCAATAGCATTCTCAGTCAGTACTGAATACTGAATTTGGTGGAAAATAAGTCTGGTCTGTGTCTCCTCTGCACCTTTACACTCTGCTTTCAGGGCATCTGCTGAAGTCTCTGAAATCAGATGTGATCTCTGGGGGTCATAAGAATTAAGTTAACCTTCCGAGACTGACTCATTCCCATGGGTCAGAATGGCATGTTAGAGCCGTTGGCCAGATGAATCTATTGCGGTACTCTGTCTTGTCTTGATTTCTTGTATACACCCTTGTCCCTTTTCTGATCAAAAAAAGTTATGCCCAGGAGGTGTATTTGTTCAAGTGAAGGAGCTAGTTTAGGTAACTTAAATAACATATGTAACAAATTATATTACTATAGAAGAGCTTTTCTCTGACAAACAGCAATAGTGCTGTGAGATCAGTTTAAACATTATTACTGGGAGTATTTTTGAAGTCATTTTTAGAGAGGCAATAAGGACCAAATAACTGTACAAGCACTGTGAGCAAGCACTGCTCAGCAATAACTGGTGTGTTATCAGCACGGTTTTAGTCACAAATAGAAAACACTGCACTGTAGAAGCTACAGGAAGACAACTCCATCCCAGCCAGACCCAGTACCACATTATTACTATGGTACAAAGCACAGTAAAGCTTAAGATTTTCTTTCACTAATGTTATCTATGGCTTCATCCATAAGATCTGCACCAGTGCAAGACTGAAATCTAGGTATACATAGTTACAGTGCTACGATCAGACTTCAGTCTGTTGTGGGGCTATTTAATATTATTGTACTACAAACAACAACAATAGAATGTGTAAATTAACATTGTAATCACGAGAATAATTTTAGGCATTGACTTGGTCATATGGCACTACTTGGGGCCATTGATCAATTTGTGTCAATTCAAGGATCAACTAGAGTCAGAGCACATTGGAATGTAAACACCTTATTAATAGTATGTTGTCAGGGTCTGGGTATCACCACAGCTTGAGCGTTTAATTAAATATGACCTTCTAAGTGAAAAAAGACCTTTGTGTTTATACATCAGAAAACTGGCAAAAGGTATAGTGCTAGAAAGTGTTTTCATGCTGAGACCAAAATGGGAAACTATTATCTTAAGAATGAATATTTTCAGTTGTGAAAATAAAGTAAAAAGGCTTATAAGGGAGGTATTTTGTAACCATTTGCAACACAGTAGATGTAATATATAATATATAACCATGTGGAGTTGGTAGATAATGCAACAATTGCTACTGATTAAAAAGAACTGAGTACTTTATGCTCGTGTTATTAGAATTCTAAGGTTTTTCAATTGCCCTGGTCTGACAAGATGTGTTGTAGAGTTACTTTCAGGAATTAATTGAGGATTCCTATTCTAGTTGGTTGGTCCCACAGGAATAACTGATGGTAACAGAGAAGTCAGGAAAATGACTTTACTAACAAAATGCCCACCAGATTTGACACAAAAGGAAAACAAAGAGAAAATATCAAATCCTAGTATTACTAGTACTAATAAAGGCATTTTTAGCATATATCAATACAGTACTAGAGTCATATTCTGCCCTGATTTCATTGCAGGCTGTTTGTATCACCTATGTATGCGTATACGTTTAGAAACAAGCAATTCTGAAATACACAGTGGGAAATGTTTTAGTTTAAAATCCTACACTTAGCTTCAGAATGCATTAGATCCATTTCTTAAGCAAAGAAGATATTATACTGCCTCCAGTAAACTCACCAACAAAACCTGTAAAGGTTAACTCTTAGATTTTTATCATTTTCAGTTTGGAAGTGGTTCTTTGTAACTCAGTTAAAGATCTGTGTGGCTTTGATATCGATCATTTCTCTAGTAAAGCATGAACTGACATATAAATGAAATCACTAATAAGTAAGCAATTTAGCACATTGATGTATTTGTTTATGACTGATGAGGAAATATCAACTGAAAAAGCAACTTAAAATTATAGGGATGCTATAATTTTTTAAGGTACCTCACCAGCGAAAAACATAGATCAAAACATTATTATTACAACTTAATAATGTGAAGAAGGCAGGATCAAAATTAGTTGGCTTCTGAGAGTCCGATTTGAAAGTAAAAAAGGTAGCCATTTTTTCCCATATGGTGAAAGCCCGTGCTTTAGTGTATTAGAACTGCTCAGGGAAAAAGGAATTTAAGTACTAGTCATCCATATGTGTGATCTGCTGTGATAATATATAACATTTTTGCTTGCATATCAAAACCTGTTAATTGTGATTTTCCTTGCTTTTTGTTTAAACTGCCTTTGGGGGGGGTTCTTTTTTCTTTTTTTTTTTCTTTTTTCTTTTTTTCAAATTACTTCTATAAATTCTCCGGGGTTCTTCTCATACGTTTCTTTCTGGAACTCTGAACTAAAACACAAGAACACTGTAGTTGCAGTTTCTGGATTCCACTGTTCCTATTCCTATCAGCTTGTTCATTCATCATGAACCTCTTCTTGAGTTTGGATACACCAATAAAATTTATCTAACACTATCATAACATAGTTGCCTGGCAATGACTGTATGTTATCTGAGATGTTCAAGTGAAAGTTTGTTTATTATCATGCTTATAGTTTGTCTGTGCTCGGCTATTTATCATTATTTGTAGTCTTCCCATGTAGCTGTATCGTTAATTTCCTTGATATTTTACGCCTTTACATTACACTTCCTCTTAGCACCAGCGTACAAATGGGCATGTTCTAGACTGCTCACCTATGTCCGAGAGAGATCTCCTTATTTTCAACAATTGGAAAGCTGATTCAGTTTGATTTAAAAAGTAAAGTCAAGCTTTTTTTTTTTTTCTTTCTTTTTCCCATTGTCAAATACATATCCTACATGTTGCAGGAGCCAATTTACTGTTGGACTATTTCCAATGCTACAAAAACATGTTGTGAATTATCTGTGATTTTTTTTCATAGTGGATACTTTCCTACTTAGGGGTCTCTCAGTCTTATTTCCTTCTGTGAGCTTGGTCCAAATTGCACTAACTCCCTGCCTATAACATTTCAACTTCCTTCATTTCTCTCAGCTCTACGTACAAGATATTTTGTTGGAAATACTGTGGGTGAAGGCACCTACACTTGAATTGGAAAACAATGATTTTCATTGCATGTACTCTCCTCAAATTTGTGCTAGACCAATTTTGGTTTTAGTAATTACATTTTAGCTAAATACAGAAAACTGTTAAGTTGCGAAGTCATAGAAAATTAAACAAATATCAGAATGGGATTAATCTGTTGTGCTTTCTTTGAAATATATCAGCAAATGCTCTCTAATGAATGAATTTTGAATACACTAGAGGCTTTATGGTATTTTACCAAAATCCCAATGAACAGCCTTCCTAATTCTGCAGTCAGTTTCTGTAAGATGAAGGCATTCTGCAGAAAAAGAATTTTCAGGACTTCATCACCTACTGGTGAGAAATAGTTTAATAAGAGGAGCTGCATGTATAACGATGAAAATAAAACCTTGTTCTCTCATTTTAAACTCAACCAAAGTGTCTGTGTTGACAATTACAGTTTTGCTTGAGTCACGGAAATGGAATACGCTTAGAGGATCTTCTGACAATGAGTTAATGCTCTTGTCTCTCAACCAATAACGTTAAAATAAAATTGTCTTGCTCTGCTTTTGACGAAATGCTTTTGTCATACCTGCATAAATAATGAAACAAAATCAGTTATACAACCAATGATTTATACTTAGTGTTATTTCACTGAACCAGTGAACTTTAGGAATAGGAGAGGTAGAAACTTGAACCGTCAGGTCTTTGTTGTGCAGTTTGGCGCATGTTCAGCTGTGAAAAGTATTATTCAAGCTCAGGAGTTGTGTGGAGCTGTGGAATAAAAATCAAAATCAGGTTTGGATTCCATTCAGCTTTCACTCAGGTCAACAAAGTCTTTTCAGCAGAATGTTTCATACTGTTTCTTTTATTCTAGTTTTAAATAAACAAAGGAGAGTGGTCTCACCCCTGCTGGGTTTCGTCTTTCCCGTTAACCACGAGCAGAATTTTCTGTGTAGTCATCTCTCTGTTTTCTACTTTTCCAAGGTTTTTACATCAGCTTTACTAAATCTCAGTAATTTATTTTTACCAGATAGTGGTTCTCCTTTCCTATCATTTAAGCCTTTCAAACAGTTTTGTTTTAATAGTAGTATTCTGTTTTTCTGAATTTCTTTTAGGCTATGAGCATCTTTCTTGCTTAGCAGTGCATACCATGTTGCAGAAATGATCATAGAAAAATTAGCTTTTATTATTATTGTCTTTGTCACTAGTAATAGTAGTAGCGATAATAAAGGCAGTTTAATTATGCAGCATTAGCGGCATCAGGCATCCTATCAAGCTCTAATTCTTGCTTAAAACTAGCTAAAAATCTTCAACAATGGAAATCGGATCTAAAATTGAGTTTTCTTTTGGCACCCCTGCTTCAGACCTCGTCAAAGTCAGGGTTAAAGAACAATTGCAATGATTCTGGTCTTGCACCTGATCTTCCTCCCTCTGCCTGAGCTGGTATTAATTCTAATATTATTACTTATTGTTAATGTTATTGTTTAAAGCACCTACTATCTGCTAAGAGCATTCTTGCAGAGAGACTGCCTGGCCTGGCTGGGCCTTCTGCACGGGCCAGCTGCTTAGAGAATACAGCCCTTCCTATGCAAGCCTTGAAAGATAATGTGGTGGACTTGTGTGCTCCGAGGGTGTGCTGTGTATCAGCAACAGATAACCAGTACTGTGATGATTTAGATTGCAGAAATTATATCGGGAAGAATGAGTAGCCAGGGCAGTTTGGAATTACCCTGTCCTGGCAGGAACCAAAATTTCAGGTGTTGCGTGAAGAGGTATAGCGGTGTATCTTCATACAGTGAGGCATGAATAAGCTTTAAAAATATGTCTGACCACAGGAAAGCCTGACACTTCTGTTGTTATTTCAATAATGTTTCTGGTAGACTGGATCAGGAAAGGATTTTTAATTGATTCTGCAGAAGCCACTTTTTCTTACTACTGATGGCATTATGAATATAGCTATTTTGCTGAAGACATAAAAAAATGTACCTGTATTTCAGAAAATTTTCTAGTTTAATGTATTAATTCAGATTTTGTGTTCGAAATACAGTGTTATTTAATATTACAGGATGTATCCTATTGAACCAATTACACAGAATGAAGATAGTTTCCATCTAAAGGAGCTTATTCTAAATGATACTGTGATTTTCATAGTGTTCGCACTTTAAGAAAAATTGCAACCGAATATTTTTTGCTTGCACCTTCCAGGCTCTAACCAGAGAGTTACAGCACAGCGTACAAGAGCTGAGAACAAAAATCAAACAGGCAAAAAAAATGGGAGAATTGAAAGTGTGCACGAAGAGTCTTTCTCAAGAGTCTGTTCAGTTGGCAGCATCTATCCTTAATGTTTCAACAGCTGATCTTCAGGAGATACTAGAAGTAGAAGAAGATGAGGTAAGTTATTTTAAGGACTCTTCACTAGAAAGGGGGTAGATCAGAAAACGCTGTATCTTTTTGTTCTTGAGGAAAAGGATTTCCAGGTAAAGACTAGAATTTCATTGTGCAGCAACATCCAGCACAAAACCAACAGAGCAGTTGGATTTGAATAAAAAGGTCAGGTTAGAGATTCATAAGGTTGCAAGACTTTGGGTGTGCATAAATAAAATATAAATATACTGTTTTGAGCATGTAAATGTGGAGACATTATTTGAAAATCCTTAGTAGTTTCCTTTTCTGTGAAAGTATTTGGCAGGGTTACACATTTTAAATAGACTTCTGCATTAATGAAAACAAAATTAGAATGTGTCTTCCTGTGCCAAATTGATTCTGTTGATGCTTCCTTTCTTGAATTGTGATACCTATTAAAGGTATTCCTAGTAGAGCCATGGTTTCTGGGGGAATCCAGTGCTTTTTTTTGTTGATTCTATCATACATTTTCGTATGAAGCATTTTATAGTGTTTCATGAAATCACCCCGTATTAAATATATAGTAATCGGATTTCTTATCCAGATTTATTTAAGCCTGATCAAATAATACACGGAAAAGCCTGTACACTTGCTTTAATAAGAGTGTCTAGGAGTTGACCCTTATTGGGCTGTAACAGTACTCTGGTGATGACTCAGATTTAGCCCTATTGGAGCTTTATATTACTGAAGTCACAAAAGAGAGTTTTCATGCTGGTTAATAAAGATTCATTGTATGTATATGCACTGATATGGATTATATTCATGAATACAAATAAAATGGACCAATCTCTAGCCTATTTACCAATATCTGTACGTCCTGGTAGAGTGATTCACTTTGTCAGAATTGTTCGATCCTTACTTCGTTTTCAAAGTAATTTCTACATGCTATATACTTTGTTGTAATCACTGTTGTGAACATATGGGTAAAACACACAAATATCCTTAACTATAGACAGAAAATAAATTTAAAATGCAGGTGATGAATTTCCACTGAACAAATTTTAGATACAAATTCCATTTATCAGTGTGTATACTCAGGGACCTTTACATTGAACTTGTAAAATTTACACATAGATCATATGTACAACTGTACATTCATGTGAAAAGAACATGCTGCGCAAATTTCTAAAGACAATGAGAGACAAGGATAGGTTTATGAATGCGATAGAGCCCTCACACTTGGTGGAAATGCAGTAGATAACTGATTTTACAATAGTTCCCACCTCCACATGCTGTTTATTTAATGTATATGGAGGTACACATTTATTGTTCATTATGTTCTTCTCAGGTGGTGTCAAAATACTGTGTCTGTTATATTTCTCTATTTCTAGGAAACAGTGAAGGCAAAAAAGGAATTTGAAAAAGATAAAGAATGGCTGCAGTATATACAGAAACTTCTTGAAGCACAGGTGCTAAATTTACATCTTCCCTTAATGCATTATAACTTTCTACTCTCAGTAGCTAAGTGGTTTTAGGTTGCAATTAATCTGTTTCACTTGTAATTATGTTTCCATTGATGGTCCCAGACTATACAGTGAAAAGACAAGGTAAAATCCTTGTTTTGTAGCATTTCCTTTTTATTTCTTTTAAAATAAGAGTCACTGGATAAAACTGAAGAGATGTTAGCCAAGGATTCGTGATAGCTAACTTAACAGTTGAAACCAGTGAACCAATGCTGGGAAAAACAGCACAGACCTTGGCAAATGTGTTAATTGAATTATTGAGACAGTGTGTAATGCTTGCGAGAGTAAGAAGGATCCATTCTCTCATACCTCTTAGGAAAAAGAGATTTTTTTTATTATGTGCCTTTAAAGTTAGTAGTTGATATGGACACCTGAGGAGTTCATGGGTTTCAGTGACCTTTTACTGTGGACCTGTTTCCAGTCAATTCATGTTTTCCTCATAGCCAGACAGCTGTTTATTATCGTGTCTTCCCGCATTCTCTACAATATTTTCTACTGAGACCTCGAGCAGCTTGTTAGTGGGAAGTAAATATTGATTTGGCATCCTGTCAATGCAGAAAGAATGAAAAAATTTCCACCAGAGGCCCCTCAAACATTTTCTTATCGACATTTTCTGGGCAGAGAGGAAAGCTGCATAGAGGATGACAAGGCTGAGACTAGCAGAAATCCCTGAGGGGTCCATTGAGACTGCCGCTGTGACCTGTGTGATACTTTTTCTTCTCTTTCAAGTCGTTTTTTTAATACACATACAGTCTGCTGGGATGCTCCCCTCTTGTAAGTGATCAAGGGCAGTTTATTGGCAGGTGAGAGCCCTGCTTTTCTACCCGTAGTCAGCTTTTGTTTGGACATCACTGACAACATACACTGACTCTTGAAACTTTTCCATTATATTTTAGTTCTCTCCTTTATTCAGATGATGGGTAGCTGATGTCTGAAAAGAAATAAAATTTGATTTATAAATCCAGTGTTCTTAATGCATATTCACTAGCATGGGTCCATTAGCAGTGTAATTCATTTCTGTTAAGAATATGAATGACAGAAAATATTTTGAAAGCCATTTCAAGGGAACAATCACATCCAGATTTATATATTTTCATCATTAATAGCTTTTGTGCTTAGATCGTGTCCTATGACCAGATTTTTAAGAAATGACAGGTTTTTTTCTCTTCCATTATCAAAACTTAGTATCATTAAGACTGCTTAATTGCTGCAGTGGAGGAGATAGATATATCAGTTTGCTTTTACTGTCTTTGTCAGAAATACTGGCATTTTAATTCAACCTCTTAGTGTTACATGAAACTCAGCAGTAAAAGCACAAATATTTCTGTTCACAAAATAGCCTTAAGATTTTTTTAAAAAAACTACAAATTTCAAAATTCTATTTATATTATAGACTCCAAAATTGGAATCATATTCAGGAAATATGTTGGAGAATTCTTACTCTGTTTTTTATCATCATACTTCGGCAGATCATCACAAAATTCTAAGCAGAGTTTTACCACTCCTCTTCAACTGATACAGACACACAACAAAAAACAGAGCAGGGATAGTGAAGGGTTTGTCAAGTATGTAACCAATGATACTAGGATTGCAAATGTTAGCGGAGGATAGAGGATCTCATTGCTGTATCAGTTTGTGTACAAGTTAATAGTGATTTTCAGTGATTTTTGCTCCATCTTGTGGGGTTCTTCAGAAGCTCTGAAGGTAGAAGTAGTTCTTGGCAAGCTGACCCTCTTTACAGTCACAAGAAAATCAGTGCTTTTTGAAAGCAGCCAGCTTTGCTTTTCATTTCTGTCCATGCTAAGTCACATGGATGGAAATTGATGATATTTCTTGGTGTCTACTTGGGAGTAGCTCACAGAAGAATGCTATGCCCTTTAAAATGCTAAACTCGTATATTGTAGAGAGTTTGGTTGTGATTTCCTTTAGTAGGCATTCCTAATATTTCCGATCAGAACAGACTGCTCACTTAACGACAGAGGCTGGCAAACTGTATACCCGTTTGCATATTGAACAAAAATGCAGCCTTGTCCTTTTCTCTCATTCTGAGAAAATGTTCAGTTGAAAACTGCATCAGAGCACTTAATATTGCAGTTTGATATAGTGTCTTTTTGTGCCATTGAGCCAGGACTTGGAACATAATTGCCCAACAGTATTGATTTAATTGCCTAGGTTTATTTGTGGACTCCTAATTATTGACTGGAGGTAAATTTAATGGAGAAACCTTTATGAACACTGGGAAACTGCTGCTGTTGCTGTTATACATAATGAACTGCATCATATCCCTTTAGATCATTCTTCAAGCTAATTTTATCCCGCTGTGACAGTACGATAACATTTAAAATGTCATAGACATTTTATTTTTATTACTGACATACGCCATTTTACTGATGCATTAGAATTTTGGCGGGGACTGAGGGAAGCACTAGTTGCTTTTTACTGTCATTTTATAGATTCCCCTAAAGTGTAATGATGAAGAATAGCACACCTCTGTTTTACATTTCATCTGTACCTTTATTTTCCATACTCGTATGACTTGAAAAAGTCTGTCAGCTTTACAAGAATGTTAATATTTCCGTGATAAATATTTTTTCATTCCTGAAGCTCACAGACCGCAGCCAGAGCTCGTGTGTCCTTATTTTACCAAGTACTATAAAAACACGTGTGAAGAAACTACACCACTGCTAAGAAGCTTGCAGTTTGATAGACATCTCTGCATCAATATGTTATTATGTAAATAAGAACCATAAAATCAAAAAGTATAGTCATGTTCTGAATTACACAGACTTGGTAAAAATAACATATTGTCTAAACCTACATCTTGAATAGCCAATACATGTTTTTTCAGTTGCCTTTTTGGATTGGTGCATTGACATCCAATGACTAGAGTGCTCTCACTGAAGTATAAAAATGAAACATTTTAATAAGTGACATTGGGATAAAAGGAAAAAGGTTCTCTTGCCTATGAAGAACCTGTATGTGGAAAGGCTTCACAGGAGAGCATGCAGCTATCTGCACAGGGGTAGCTGAGTCACGTGTACAGGTATCAGACTGATTATCCATTAGGGATGGGGCATGGGAGAGAGAAGCTGGGAGAGATATTGCATTACAGACCATTGAGTTTTTAACAGTTCATGGTGTTGGGGAGAGGAGGGATCAAGTATGGTTATCTCATGCATGTGGATTTACAGCTTGCATGGCAAGTAATGAGGCTTTTATCTACTTTACCCATAACATCTGGATGTGTATGTCTTATTGTTTGAACCTGGCACAGTATAGTAACACTCTCTTTTTATAATCATAAAAGCCTCACACAAAAGAAAAAAACAAACAAACAAACAAAAAACAACAACAACAAAACACAAACCACCGCACACAAAACAGCAACCTTCTCTAGCTTTTTCCTGTCATAGGGAATTGATGTAGCTAAATGATGACGTCTTTTCACATAGCTTAGAGAAGATTTCTTGTACAACTGAAGGCTTTCATTCATTGTAACTGAGTGTAAGCAACAGCATCTTAGAACACTCTGGTAATAAATTTTGTATGTGAGTAGAGCATGTTATCCCAATCTAGGTTGTTGCTTGAAGTCTCCAAGAACTATTTTTTAATAAAATAGTAATCATCTGTCCAACTCTTCCAAGCATTGAACCAAATGACAATATTGATTTAGCATGTCCCTTATCAGATGTACAGCAGCACTTGCCTTCCCTCCTTCCTCACATAGGTGTTTCAAGTACCTGCACCTGGAAAAGCAGCACCAGCGCAATCTGAACCATATCCTGGGCACCACTAACACGGATATCAGACCATCAGAAAGTAACCATGATTTTCTTGTCATTACAAGAATAAGAGCTCAGTCCTCTGCACTGGCAATCCTTTACAATATAAATCTATGTTTTATCTCATGCACAGAAAAAAAAAAACCACCACACATTACATCACTTGTCTTGGACTGAAAACAGCGAGAAATTGCCTTTATTACTCAGGATAGTAATACAGACAGGCACGTATATCTTTATATAATCACATATATACGACCATCACAAAGCAGAATGAACAATAGTGAATTGAAGCATTTATCTAATTTTTTTTGTAAACTTTGACTTCTATTTTATAGTGAAATTAGGAGGTTTTGGTCATTATAATCTGAGGTTTTTTAGTTTTATTTCAGGTTATTCTTTGTGGTTCACTTAATCAATTTGAGACAGTTCTGCAGTGTGTTTGGGTAGTCTCATTGGGCAAATGAATAATACTGATGGTCCATTTGAAGAGATTTAAAATAGGTGTAACCACTAATTTGTGTATTCCAGAAATTAAATACATTTATTTTTTTGTTAACACATTTCAGATTTTGTGAAGCAGAGGCCAAATAATGTTGTACTCTGTGAGTGGAGACACTATGTCGCATTAGAGTAACAACACTGCCTTGCATTCATTATGAGTCCTTTCACTGACAGATCAGTGTATATTTATGCACTTGTGCTGAGTGAGACTCAGTCATGTCGTGTGAAGTCAATAAATATTACTAGCTTATTTTTTTACAGAAGGGATCTCAGAAAGAAGTATAACTCAAAGTCAGAATAAATAGATAAGAGAAACAGAAATAATTACCAGCAGTCCTGATTCTTCTGGATCGTCCTACCTTACAGTTATCCATACACGTAGATATCTGTCTGTTAAGTTGTGTAAGAAATACACGATTTCATTCATATGACTTTTTAGTATCAAAGAAGAAATTCATAATTCTGGTAAAGATAAATAAATATTTTTAAACCCACATGTAGTTTGTGCTGTTAAATTTTCTGAATTTATACAGACGAATTAAATACTGCTTCTCTTATAGCCTACCATAATGTGCTGATTTAGGATCACTATCACTGTTAATGTTTGCTGTTCAGATAAATTGGTTGTGGCACAGATAACTGGAAAACATTTGAAGGAAGTATCATTCTGTATTAAAATATATAATTATCAGTGGTATAAACAAGCTTTCACTCCTTAGGTGTGCACTTAGCACTCGCTGAACTCCCAAAGCCTTCCCCAAGCATATGGCAGGTTTGGAAGCTGGGATGAATACTTTGGAGTAGAGACATCTTCAACAGTTGTGAAGTTCTGGGGAGAAATGTAGCGGGAAGCTTCCCAGGATAGTTACAGAGCCATCATTAAAAGTAAATCTGACAGGCTTCTATTAAAGATTGAGACTGTAGAGATCATCCAGTTCTGTGTGTCTGTATGGAAAGAAAACCAGATAAAAACATATAGCACTTTCTCTGAAACCAACAAATGCTGAAAGAATGACATAACATTCAACTTTCAAATGCTCTTGATCTAAATTAATGATTTAAATTGAAAGAGTTATTGAAAGATCACTTTGCCATGACATGGAAGCCACAGAGAGTAGTGAGCAGCAAGTAAAATGTAGCTAGAATGGTATGAGCCAGAGGCATCAATAAGAATCCATTCATCTCAGGCACAACATTAAGGAAGTGAAATGTATCAGAAATTAATGTAGTCTAGCTAGGCAAGAAGAATTAGAGACTTTGAGGTAATGGTATAATGTTCTCATAAAAAACAAATTTAGATGAGGAGAGAGAGCAATTAGAGTGAACAGGATGCTGGGGTCAGTGTTTTTAAAGCACAGTAGCAAGTAAGTGTCACAGAATTTCAGATAAGATTATGTCTTATATTACTCAATACATTTGTGCTTAGTGAATTGGATCCATGTATTCCCCAAAAAGTCATCACAATAGCATACAGGAGAAAGCTGACAGTTGTAGATGACTACTAGAAAATTCTTACCATAGACAAAAGTTATTTATAAGAGATGGAGACATGTCTGGCCAGCAAGTACCAGCCCTTCAAAACCCTCTTTCCTGTACAAAAGGGGAATAATGCATATTATTGTCCTTTTCCTGTAACTGCAAAGTGACTGTTGAGCAACATGTAGAGTTTCCATTACAGTCACTTCATGATAGATGCTTGCTATTAACAAGAATTTCATTGCTACCATTTTCGATTTTTTTTTCTGACTTGATAGTAATTATAACTACCAGTATATAAATTATTATCTACATATCAGTTCAAACATTAGACCAGCATTTGTATTTGATGTCCTTTTATGTCTGGGGTTTTCTGTTTGTTTTGTATTCTTTGTTTCATATGTCCAGGAAACAGGCAGTACTCTATTTGGTCTAAGTCCCCATCTCTTTAAGATGAAACATGGAAGTGAAAATGTAAAATCAGAGCAGCGATACTCAGGCGTGGAACTAGAGAGTAGTTCTAGTTACAAAAGTATTGGCTCAAACTGCCGTTGTGAAAAGTAGAGGAAGCTGGTGACTGGCCTGCTGAACCACCTCTAGTATTTTACCTAATTTATTTCTGGTGACCTTATTAGGGTGGAATTTTCTCTCCTGATATTAACATCAGCTGTTACTTCTGGTGTTGGACTGACCCCTCGGTCACTGCTGGTCTCACCAGGAGTTCAAGAAAGCCGACAGAGCTCTGTGAAGCTGACAGAGGCTTTCCAAGGGTGGAGGAAAACTGTTCAGCTGCTTCCCAGCATACAGTGCACTGATGTGCCATGGCTGTGAAACAAAACCTCTTTAAGCATTAGAGCAATGACAGTGAAAAAGATAACAAATCTCGTTCTTTGAAGACACTGGTTGTGCAAATACATCTTTTGTATCGGAGGAGATATAAAAGAGTTTTTCACTTTTCTCTGTGAATATGTAAATACTATTTTTTTTGTATCATGTTTTAGAGGAGCAGACACTTGTATAATATCCCAGTCAATGCAATTGGAGCTTTTGGGGCTTGGGGTTTGGTTTTGTTTTCCTTTGTTTGTGTTTTATTTATTTGTAAGTTTTCATGTGTGAGTCTAAGGCAGTTGCCACAGCATTGAGGGCTGTACTCATAGTTCTGTCTCACCCTCCTGAGAGCAGTGAACGTACAGTACCATTTCTGCATGCCCTAGAGTTGACTGTAACCTCTTATTGATCAGCTGATTGAAGATAAATAGCAGAGATGCTGGTACTGCAGTTTACATCATTAACATGGTCAGTAAAGCATGAATTGTTCAATAAGGCGTTTATCTTTTTTCATTTTACACTCTTCTTTTATCATTTTTATTATAGAGAGCAAATTTTCAGACGTTAGCCAGACAGGTGAACTTCAAAGTGCACATGTGTGCATGTGTGGTAGTTGTCAGAACTAAGTGAAATCTAATGATTTAAAAATATTTCATAAATGTTTTTCACATGAAGGAGTAAAGTTCAATGATCATTTTTCTTACTATGTTTCTTTTCCAGTTTCCTTTTGCCTCATACTTAATGGATGCCATACTGGAAAAATTAAACGAGAAGAAGAAACTGGTAGAAGAGTACACTTCTCTCATGAAACACACTGTATAATGTTACTAAGACCTGTCTTTGCAAAGTGTGACTAAAATTTGTGTTCTGTTTCCTCAAGTCTTTCCTCTTCACAGAGAGAACTGTCAATGTGCATATTCAATACATAAGTAGAAACTGTGAACTAATTAATTGTTGAACGAGAGGAATTAATTATGTTCCTATTTAGAAAAGAGTGTGGTGGTTGATTCCTGAAGACAATTGCTGCAAATCAATGCAAAATTAAAAATTATTTTCCTTTAAATGCATTAGCAGTGAGCTCCAGTTTAGGTTTTGTAGAGAGAGGATGTTTTTGATACAACCAATATGCATCTGTGAAATTCAGAAAGTACAAAAAGCAGCTAAGTAACTCCTGGTTGTACTACTGAGAACAGTAGTACAAAGGAACTGGGGATATCATTGAGATTTTGAATACCTAATTTCTTTTAGTTACTCTGTAAATCCCAGCTTTATGATAGATGCTACCTAAAAATATATGTTTTCTTTATGTTGGAAAAAATGAGAAAATGTTGTAGAAAAAAAACGTATTTAATGCAGAATAATATTCCTGGAAAAAGCTGTATTTTTTTCTGGGTTAGAATGTATTGCGTACAATGTATTTAATTGTATTTTAAAAATTCAATAAAATAAAATTATTTCTAGTGTAGGTTTTTTTCAGTATTAGTCCCAGTCCTTTCTGAGCTAACACCAAGCTGCAAGCCCTCACTTTTCTTGGGAAAATGGTATAGAGTTTTCATCAATTGTCTTCTTCACATCTTTGATCTTAAGAGTGTGTATTCCTTTGGACCAACCCACCTGAAAAAAAAAACCAAAAGACCCAGGTTTCTGAATTCATGTGGTAATAACATTTAACTCACATATGTGACTCTTCATCTATGGATATCAAGTTGTTTTACAACAGATACCATTATCATTATTCATACTGGGTGAGGAACCAGAAGCAAGATCTCTTTGGCCTAAATCACTCAACAGTTGACGTAAACAGAAAGGTTTTCTGCTCGTCAGTCCAGTACTTTTCTTAGGATGTCACCATGCTTATTTTTGGTTTATGGAGTACATTATTTGGTGTCTCTAAGAAAAGAATGAGAAAGGGAAGACATCACAACACTTCTGCTCAGCTACATCTGGTGACAGCAGGGGCTTGAGAGAATTTTTATTGGAATTACTGAAAATCATGCAAACACATTCCACCTACACCTCTAAATTAAGACTTGAAACTAGCCCTATATATAAAAAAGAAACACATCTTTAGAAGTGGTCAGCCACCACCTTTTCCAAAGCAAGAAATAAGGGGCATCATATGGAACTATCAGGTGACATTTTCAAAGCAAGCACAAGGAAGCCACTCCCGTGCAGTGGGAACTGAGCTGTGGAACTATTCGCCTCAGAGTTTTACTGAAGCTAAAAATTTACATTGTCTCTAATGCCAATAAAATTGTGCCAGTAAGTTTTATAGATGATAAATCCATCAAAATACATGGACACTGTGCTCATATGATTTCCAGCAATTCCAGCAAAATGTATTTGAAGATAATTTCAACATAACTTATGTTGCTGGGCAATGGGAACAAAAGCTCTGTGAAGATTAGCCACTTTGTCTTCATTTCCATGCTCTGCAAGACCTGCTGGTGCAAATCTGATTCGGTGCTGATCTTAATGCTTGCTGATGTCTTTTGCCTTAGTGAAAGAGCAGGGAACATCGTCTAATTCATGTGGAAAACAAAGAACTTTTGGGGACGGTTTCCTGGACTACTACCTTTTTCTCATAGCTTAAACATCTTGCTTTACTGGCCCTGTACATTTCTCTATCTCCTGGGCACCTGGCTATGGAGAAAGCTCTCTTCTTGACCAAACAGTAAACAAGAGCAGTGAATGCTGCAGAACCAAATTATTATCTGCTTCAACTGAAGAGAGAGAGTGTGCAAAATGAGATCCTTAAACCCAGATGGGGCTGGAATTGTCACAGTTTTTTCAGATATTGGAAAATACAGCAAATGTTATTTATTTGAAGCTGTTTCCCTTGTGCATCACGTCACAAGAGACCCAAAAATGCTCTACAAAAAAAGTGTAGGCCTTAAGGGTGGGATTCATTTTCTCCTTCTTTGAAAATTATCAGGGTCAATAAGTTTGATAAGCTTACTCGGCCAAAACATCATATTTGGGCTCTACCAAAACAAGTTCTGCAGGATGTAGCTCAGTATAGATGCATCTTCACCCAAGTCTTTTGCAATTGTCCACCACTCCTCTGATGAGACTTTAGCTCCTTCATGTAACTGCTCACTTGTTAAGGAGTGAACCTGAGGAGCTGCTGCCAGGGTTCATGCTCCCCCCAAGAGGCAGATGAGGAAGGCAGCGAGTCACTGATGGCAGCAGCACAGCGCCTTGATCGAGTGAGCAGCAAGCTGGCTACGTGGGGACTGCACAGACCCTTCCCACAAAGGAAAAAGCTTCCTCTCTCCGTCCTGCAAAACGCCTCTAGAAAAGATCACTTAAAGGACTTTTGACTTATCCAGTTGTCACAGGCAACAAAACAGCTTCATGTAATAAAAAATAAATTTATTGGCAGTTAACAAGATTTTAATTACTGATTCTAGTATTGAGAAGGCAAACAAATAAACAAGTGCTTAGGGCAGTTCCAGACCTGGTCCCACACAGGTTGCCTGCCAGCTGCACCCCGTGCCCTCATAAATGGGTGCTCTGTCCCTCTTGCCTGTGTGTCAACCTGGAAGCCCTACCACTAGATGAACTTTAAGGAAGGGTCTCAAGCTTATGCCAAGAAAGAACATGGTTAAGTACTTGATATAAATGTTGGGGTGAAAAAAATTACAAAAATCTGCAGTTTCTGCATTATTTTAGCTACCAAACAGCTATGTCAGGATTTTGAGTGGGGTGGCGGTCTTCAGCCTGCTCTAAGCAAGCAGTCCATGGAGAGCTGCTCTGGAGACCTGCCTCCTTGCTTTGTTTGTAGGTCTTAATGTGCGCTAGCTAATCCAGCAACACAGTAAAATAAATCCTCATAATAAATCATAGCTGCTATAATGTCGCTTTTCGAGTTTCTAAACTTAGAAATAGAAAATATAGTCCATTTCTACCATTTGTGCTGTTCTGCACAGAGAAGCTGGTGCGCACAAGCCTTCTGAGCCAGCAAAAATGCAAAATGAATGGTTGCCAGATCTGCTTCCTCAGTCCCTCAAGCAGCCTGTTTCTGGCTGGTGCTTTCTCTCTAACACAGATGTGTAGAAAGAGCAAGAAGAAATCTCTCACTATGTTTTATTTGCTACACCAAGTTGTTCCTTCTGATGCAGAGAGGATTAACCTAAATGGTGTGTTTTAAGAAATTGGTTTTAAAACCCTACCTCCAGCACTAATAGCTTGCTACTTTGGCCCCTCTGAAATGTAAGAAGAGAACATTTTGAAAACAGGAGCATGCAGACTAAGGGATTCTTGTGTGTTTGGTGTTTCTTCCGTGGAATTTATCACTTTCTTGGGTCAGTGGTGTGTCTTTTGTCTAATAAATCAGCTTCCAGCCTCCAAGAACACCAAGCTGGAGAGCAGGGCTCAGATTATAATTCACTGTCTCAGTTGTGCAGTGACAATGCTGGATCAGCCTGTTTGGGTCTAGACTCATCCTAGAGCCTGGGAGCTTGGTGTGTCCCTTGCTGTGACTCAGGGGTGCCTCCTCTATGGGAAAGAACGAGGTCTGGACCTTGGTGAAATGGCTCGAGCTCTGGCCTTTGACCTTCAACTCCTGCCTATAGACAATGCCACAGCACCCATAGCAAGAAGAATATAGGTGGCTCTCGCAAACCAGTGCAGGTAGCAATCATGATCCGTCTCTTTAAAGACCATGAAATATCAGTCATCATCTACTTATGAAATTCAAGAGTAAGTAACCTTGTCTGTTCCTCTTTGTACATTGTACTGAACAGGGTATTTTGAGTCACCAAAGCAAGATTTTTCCAGAGGAAGAATACATGCGCTGTCAGGTACCAGTTCATCCCTATAAAAGCCTCTGAAGTGACTGAGCCAGGATCGGAGGAGGGTGGTTATCATGAGATAAAACCAATGTTTGCTGAGTACCTCATTACTATCCTAAAATTATCAGGCCTACTCTGGCAAAGATTTTCTTCCTTCCTGTATTTTAAATCGTGGTAGGCACAGTTTCTTGTAGTTTTGAAGGAGTTTTTTAGTACAGCTTATTTTTTAGGGTGAAAAAGGAACTTACCCCAATGAGAAAAAGGAAAAAACCCAAACCCATGCATTAGATTTTATAATGAAGAGGAAGAAATAAAACAACTGTCACTACTTCCCATGTGCTCCTAATACTATAACACCACTAGTCTTTTTGCAAGCTTTGCTGGAAAGGTTGCCAAATACCTTTCAAGATGTTTCTTAATCTTCTAAAGGTTTTTCATTGAACTTGTATAATTTTATATAAACAAATGAAAATGGAAGTATCAGCATTTTTCAGTGAAAAAAATTTCCATCTAGAGGAAAAAAAGGCTGATTTTATGAAGAAAACAATTTTTTACCTTTCTCTGTCACGAATGTTGAATTCTGTTTCTAAAATGAATACATTTGGGTTTACTGCTTATTTAATCTTTGCTCTGTCAGTGAAGGAGAACTTCTAAACCAATCTTTCTTACTGTAAAAGGATTATAAGTACTAATTTTGATTGGTTTTATGAACATTTAAAAAAATCCCTTTGCACTGGAACCAGGTTCAGGTTACACATACATGTTACAAATTTACTGAAGAACGGATTCTGTTTTGAGGGTAAGTATCAGTTGACACTTTCAAGATGATATTGCCAACATAGTTAAACATAAAAGATATTAAAGGCAGTGCTGTTTTGAACTAACTATGTCCAGAAATGTCACTTAATCTGTTTTTCTTTTATTAAGATAGTCATTCTGTACCTTGGTGCTTCCTGATATGGTCTGTAGATGGCAAACTTTCACAAAAAATGGGTTCAGTGCTGAATTCTGACACAGCCTGGCCAGGATATTTGATTCCTCCTGGCCGTGAAGCACCATGTCCAACAGATCTGTCACTCGGGCAGCGGTCACTGGTGTCTTAACGTGTGAAATATACTGACTATTTACAGCCATTATGTAAAGTGTCACAGGGCAAGTCTCTAATATATAACAGCTTTTATATATATGTATACACACTCATATATATTAAACACACACATATGTTGGGGGGGGAGTATATGCGCACATGCATATGTGTATATTCATATATAAATATGAAATCTTCATAGTTGTTTAAATGTTCTAAGCCTTTCAAAAATCTTCATTATGTACGTTAAAATGTCAAAATTATAGTCAGAGCATCTGTCAATAGCGACTTCTATTTGTTTCCGTAGTGCCATATGTTTAACCGACACAAATCCTAACTTACCTTGACAGGAATCAAAGATGTGAGTCTTCCAAAATGTAAATTTCTTGTTACAAATTAGATCCATTTGCTTCTGTCCTGAGGATTCTCCATTAGAGAAGGCACTGTGTGTGTCTCCCCATGTTCCTCATTATCTGAATAATCCAGTTATCTTCTGGGGTGCAATTTTTAAGGCTAGGTATTATTTACATTGAATGAGACACTCTCTGGTAAGTGAAATTATATGATATGATGTAATGGTCACAACAAATAGGAGTTCAGGGAGAAACGGGAAACTTTTCGAAGTGTTCGTGTAGCCATCACGCAGTGTCTCACTCTTTGTGTTCCTGGAAAAGAATAAACCTATTTACACCATTATTTTTACTCTGTAGTGCCTTGAAGGGAGATATATTACATTCAGTAGAACAAAATATTATTCTACGTCTACAAGACCTTGAATCCATTCCATTTACTTGCATGCTTTATTTTTTTTCATTATCCACTATTCTCACACACGAGGGTTTGAGTTTTCCCAATTTGAGAATTCCCAGGGTATAATTATTTGAAATTTCCTGTGGTATAAATGATTGAGAGGTCTGAGAATGCTCCCTTACTTCTACTGTAATCACATATTTAGAAATCAATTCAGTTCTGTTGCAAGCTGCATTAACATAAACAGTCTATGGAGTCAGGAATGTCTGTATTTTAATTGTGGCTGTCATCTCTTTAGCTACGTTAATTGCCTTTTCTGTTTCACCTCTACAATCAAATTAATATTTAGCTAGCCTCTAAGCCGAAGATCAGAACATGGAAAAAGAGAGATAATTTCAATAGTTGTGTGCTATTGTACACAGTTTATTCACCACCATTGGATTGCTTCGTATGACTAAAACTGGATATGAAACTACTATGTGAAAGGATTATATCTCCAAACAGGCCCAGAGCGAGATAAGCAAGGACTGTAGCTTCTTGAGGATATTGGCTCAATATCCTGAGTTTTTTAGGTTGACGGCCTTTCTGAGATGAGTGGATTAGTATTTGCATGTTGCTCAGCTACATAAAAGTCCAGCTTTCTGTGAAGGACATTTTAGAGCACAGCTAAATGGCTGAGGAAATGTAAGGCTCATGCCTTTGTGAAGGAATGAGTTCACCAGGCTAACAGCCTATTCTGATATCATATCAGATCATACAGAGAAGAGGTTCAAGTGACTACAACCTGTTGAATCTATTTCAGAGCACAGATTTGACATCCTTCTGGAGAATGATAACTCCTTTGGTAAAGGAATAACTCATCATTATCTGTAATTCAGCTGATCCTAGATTTTGAAGGATGTTCTTTCATGTTTTTTTTGTTGTTGAACAAAACAGAACTTGCAGCATAAAATGTTACAATTTGGATTTTAATAGGTATTCAACCTGGGCTGAAGAACTGATGTGATGGAGAATCCAGTCCAGTAGCCCTGCAATCAATAACTCTCACCACTCAAGGTTTCCCATTGAAATTGTCTAAATTCAGTTCCAAAGCCTGGCATTTATGGCTATCAAAAACTCCCCCTGTGCAGGTAATAAAGGCTGTGAGTTAGGCAGAACTTTAATTATAAGTCATGGTAAGCATGTCTGGGGAGGGGCATGAGTGGACCACAAGCATTGTAATGCATCTTTGCTACATCTTTACACACTGCTAATTCTGCAGACAAACTGTTTAAAATGTGTGCCAAGTAATGGTCTCACTACATGATTATTATTAAAAATGTAGTGGTGTTTCCCTGTTCTGTTTGATCTTTCTCTAGTTGTACATGTAAGGATCACATTTACCCTCAGCTACAACTTTGCATTAGGAGCTCATGTTTAACTGGTTATTTCAAGGGATTAACCTTCATAATGTAGGTATGGTCAAGGTCTTCTGTTTATGATCACACCTCAGAAATAACTGTAGTCAGCAAGAGCTCTACCTGTAGCTTATCAATGTGAAAATCAGGATTTACAGATGTCAATTGAAAATGCAGTGATCTTTACTGTAAAAATAATTATTTTCTCTACAGTGTACCTTTTACGAATGTAAATGGAAGAATAATATTGACCTTATAGAAAAGCTAGGATGAATGGTTAGTTAAATGCTTATTTATGTAACTTACTATGTCTATTAAATTTAAGATGTTCATATAGTAAAGCTGCTGATTCTGCAATTTTTATTCAAAATTAGACCTTTTAACTTCTGAAGAAAAAGAATACATTAAAAAGGAAAACTGCTTATAGTAGTGGAATATAATATACATAAGAAATGTACAGTAAATGTTTTGGGAGTGCATTGGTGTCTTCTCCTTACAGTCCACCCTTGAGCAGCTGGCTCAAGACAGGAATTTCTCTTTTCAATTTCTTTTATTGTCATGCATGTTTTCCCAGCTCTAAAAAGGAAGCAAATCTACTGGCTGGCACAAGTGAGACATGAGCTAGCCCCAGGGACCTGTGATCTGCTTCAGATAGAACAGACCAGCTTAATGGCCCAAAAACCCCAAGATGCTGTGAGCTAGGGCACCATCTCATTGACTTCCTTGCGCCCTGCCAGGTCTGCAATGGAGGCCATGTGCAGAATCCAGTCTCCTCCAGCATCAGGTCCCAGACATGGTGAGATGGTTCCCATAACATGTGCCAGCGAGCTCGGAGAGCAGTGTATTGGCAGCCACCAGTTGAGTGACAGGCCTGCAACCTTCAGGCAAAGTGAAGTGATGACTCATGTCCAACATCTGCCCAGGAAAACCAAAAAACAGCCCAGCAGCAGCAAGGAAAATGACTGGAGGCAGGCACTCCTACAGCATAGCTTAGCGCAGGACTGGTCCAAACCTGAGCTCAGCTTGGCTCCTAAACTGAGGGGCTAGTGGTTCTGAGTGAAGATTCTCAGAAGAGCCTCATGGCGCTGACAGCACTTTTCGTTGCTTTTCTTGCAGAGTAGAGTTCACTTCCCACTTCAGTCCATGAGGCACCTGTGTGTTGGTCCTCTCAGCTTTGTGTTGTGATTCCTTGCTCTTTCTTGGCTCCTGCTCTCATCCTGACATGGCTTTCCACATCTTCACAGGTAGGATTACAGGGCTGTGAAGTCAACAAATGTTCATATGCCACTGATCTAGTTGTTGTTGTCTTCATATATTTTTTAGAAGTAATGCATACTGGATGGGAATGCCTGTGAAGTGTGAGCCTGAACTACCATAGCTCATGAAAAAAAATCTAGTACATCAATTCAGCACTGAGTGATAAGCATCAGCTTTAAAAGACAGCAAAATGAAGTGCCATGGTCTTCTCCTCTGTCTGCCATTTAAAATAAGAAAATAACCAGTGTTTTTTTTTTTTTTTTTAAACATTTTGTTAATAAGATACTCTCCTTCAGAGGAAGACATTAGTGGGGCTTCTTATGGAAGGAGGTGGTTACAGAGTAGATTCTCAGTACTTTAAGACTGAAACAACCCTGACCTCCCCTCCAAACAATGAATGGAGAGCACATTGTTTGCAATTTATTTGAACCAACACTAAAATAAATACGATTCAAATTATCTTTTTCAGGACATAAAATTACTCAGATCACTGTGATCCTCTTCCTTTTCTATGTTTAGCATTTGAAATTTGGTAACTGAATTTAAAATAGACTGTTTCTAAATTATTTTAAAATATTAAGTGGGTGGATATTGGACACATACTCTAAGCTTGGAGAGGTAAATCAGGAACTGAAGTATTAAAGAAGCAGAGATTGCGTGTTTTAGGTAAATGACCTTGTCTCTAACACTGGATGGCACTGAAGTACACACTATGAAGACAAGTAGGGTACAGGAAGTGCCTAAGTTCCATTGCAAGGCTTCTTTTTGCATGGAATTAACTGGATAAGGGTTTTTCCTGGTATTAACATCCCCCAAAATAGCATCTGTATTTAGGGTGCTATGTAAAGAGGATTTGTAAGCCATTTGTGAGATCTGAATCAGAAATAATCCTGGCATTGTGACAGAAATTCAGCAGACACTTGGAATGGTGACGATTTAGTAATTTAGACTGAGACTTCAAGGCAGAGTACAAACTCATACAATGCAGACTAACTTTCTGTGTGGTTTGGTATGACCATGACTTGCCTACTGACTGACATATACCAGTTGGTTGAGAGTTGAATACAAGCTCTCTGATGAAGCGAGAAATTTCAGTTTTCATCAACATGAAGGGTTTGCAGTGGTGCAACTCAGAGGAGGAGGGGAACCAAGCATGGGCTGAACTGTAAGCACACTAAAATTCCCCTGGATATTAAGTAACCTCCTGAATCGTTGGTGACTCTTGTGAGAAGAATGAAGAACAATGATGCAATGCAAGTACCAGATGAGTGGCAACGCCTTCTCAAATCTGCACCCACTGTGTATTCTATAGAAGGCAAGTCTCAAAACAATCCATTTGGGGATGATTTTGAAGAAGTTGTCTTGCCTATATTTTAAGTTTTTCATTTTCGTTACTCAGCTCTCTTGGATCTTAACATCTGTTGTGGATGAGTGATTTAGAGTCCTGCTTGCTGCAGAGAAATGTTTAGGTGACTTAAAGAAAGGTACGACTTACTAACATGTCTTGTGTTTAGCAGAGCAAAGAAAGAGCAGGATTTTCCCATTCTGAACAAGTCTAAGACCTTGTCAAATCACTTGTTTCCTATGACACAGGGGCTCTTTGCAGGAGGTGGTCTGATTCCTTCGTATGACTTTCCCCTCCCTTTTTTTTTTTTTGTAAATTGTAATAGGGAGTATTTGTTTTTATTTATTTATTGTTCTTTTCCAAACCATAATGATTTATTACCATTTATTTCTACTTTTGTCCTTGGATATGTGCTGTTAATTTTGACCCTTGCACTAACCTGAAACATGATGCTGTATTTAGCCAAAGATAAGTAAAGTATCATAGATGGATCGGTTCATTAAATAAAACCCAACATTTTCCTTGACCAGTAAACATAGCCTAGTAATAATTTTAATATTGTAATTTTTAGCACAATCATTATTTGAATGAAGTCTCCCAGCTTCCTGTATATGCAAACCCTAGTCTTCAACATCTTTTCCAGTGGCCTCCAAAACACCTTCTGAACTGGAAGAGGTTCTGTGTTGCAGGTGTAAGCTAATCAAAGCTTAATACTGACACCCTCCATGTAAGAAGCATCTTTGTTGACAAACTATTGAGATCAGTAAGTTTTCATCTACAGAGCTGGATGATGGAAACTGGCACATAGTGGCAGCATCTGGAACCAGATTAGCATCAGCATCTGGCTGGTAATTAATATTTAAACTCAATGATAAAAGCCAACAAACGGATATGACTTATCTAGTATGATTTATGTCGTATGTCTGAGGAACACTTCACAACCAAAGAATGGAAATCTGGGGACAAGATTACTGTGTCTATCCAGAGATATGGAATGAATCAGTCATAGTCCAAGTCAGGTATTAAATACAGAACCACGCAGATCACAGATCACAATCAGTTATGATAGCCTGTGGAGTTCATGTTTCTTTTAGCTGAAATGGGCACCCACACTGCTTTTGCTACGTTTTACTTCTCCTGTCATGTGCTTTGCTGCAGTGTCCCGTGCAGGTCAGTTGTACTTCAGACACCTAAACTTAAATGACTAGTGATTCTGTTTTGAATCTATGCTCAAAGAACTGGAAGCCTGTGCAGTTACCATGACAAGGATGGGAAACTGCAAGGAGATGATAACCTGAGAAGCACTTTTTAGTAGCTGGATTATGTCACCTACAAACAAGTCCAGGAGTAAAAGCACACTATTATAGAATAAGGTTTTTAAAATATCTTAATCATTTAAGAATAGAGATGCAAAGCTGCTACAATTCTAATATAATTTTTACATTACCCAATAATAAAATCTGACATCAGCAATTCACTCCTTCACTTCCTATTCCCTCCAAACTTTTAAGAAGATTTTGTGAAAGGGACAAATAGCGGCTATTCACTTTTAACCTCTATTCCTCTGAAACCTGGTGACTGAAAAAGAGTAGTGACTCATTGTTCTTGTGCATGGTTCTTTACTGCATAACATTTGTTGATAATGTGTGAAATGCTACACATATAAACCAAGAACAGGCCTCTTGTTACGTTCTGTAGATTGGAGTCAGAAATCCTAAAATACTGTTAAAAATACAGTGACTTTCCAACAAACAAATGAAGTATCTCACCTTTTCATCAGTTGCTCATGTCTCCTAAGTAATCAATGACTTGGTTTAAAAGGAATTGTGGATGGATAGAAAAACAAACCTCCCTTCTTGTGAAATATTCAATGGCACTTACTTTACAGGGGTTACGCACCAGTCTCTCAACACAGAGAGAGGAAAATAAATCAATTTTAACACGTCTATAGATGGTCCCACAAAATAATCCTGATCGATGCTCATGAAATTTTCAGTAGAGTTCAACCCTGAGTAGCAGTAAATTGCTTCTGACATTGCAGTGGTTTATATATAATTTTTGTTGGCTTAATGAAATATGCATGTATACGTTCTCCCTTTTCTGGCCTTGACTCTTCCTAATGAGCTTATCTTTTTGTTGCCTTCATTTGCCATAGCAGCCATCTTAACACAAAGGGAAAAATACAAATGATTTGATAATTGCTGTGAGTTAAACTTGGTATTAGCTGTATTCTATTATTACATACCTTCTAGGCTTCATGCAATGGCCCACTCAAGCCACCTGTCCTAATTCTGTTTATGAAAAAAATATCAGGAGTCATTGATAAAATCAATTCAGAGAATATTATCTGGCCATAATTATTCTGATCGGCTTATTAATTACTACTATTTATATTAAAATTTTTGTAACCCACCATAAAAACAAGAAGCCTATCAGGAAGAAGTGATAGTTTTTTAATGAAGAAGAAGACTATGCTTTAGGGGTTGATTCCTAATCAAACTCAAGTCATGGGATAAATGATTGAGTTCACTCTGGGAATGGGATAACACTGAGATCTCTGAATTTAGGCAAGAAGTTATGACCAAAGAACAGCAGTGTAGGATGCCTTGCTGGTTGGTTATACTCATGAATAAGGTTGATTAACACCATGGTTTTGATGCAACTGGTAGCAGAAGCACACAGAACAGAATTAATTTATTTAAATTCTGATGGGATTGCTAGGCCAGGATAAGCTCATCACTCTGAATCTCATTCAACTCCTCTACCATACCTTCTGCTCTCTATTTTTGCCTCTAGTGTCTGATGTGTAAGCACCACAATTGTCCAGCCTTATGAAGAACTCATCTAAGCATGTGGCCGATGTCATCTTTGTACAGTGATTGTACATGCCTGTTATTTGTAAACTTCTGAATTTTGTTTCTTGGTGCTTTTTCTCGTATATTAAGAATTGACTTGGCCATATATATATATATATCATCTCTACTTTTTCTGATATGTATGCAACTTTTACCCACCTAACCTTTTGTATTTATTTTGGCTGGAATAGAGATAATATTACTTCATAGCAGCTTGTGTGGTGTTGTGTTTTAAATTTGTGACTAAAACAGTGTAGATAACAAACCAATGTTTTAGCTATTGCTGAGTTGTGCTTGCACAGCATTGAAGCCTTCTCTATTTCTCAAGCAAGTTGGCTCGGGGTGCACAGAATCTGGAAGGGGACACAGCCATGGCAGTTGACCCCAAAGGGATTTCCCATACTATCAAGCTCAGAGAAACAAAACAAAACAAACAAAACCAAAACTGGAATAAAGAAGGAGGAAGAGTAGATGTTTAGAGGTATGGTATTTGTCTTCCCAAGTGACCATTATCCACAATGGAGCCCGGCTTTTCAGGGAATGGCCAAACACCTGCCTGCTGACGGGAAGTAGTGAATTAATTCCTTATTTTGCTTTGCTTGTGTGTTCTGCTTTTGAGCTCTGCTTTTGCTTTACCTATTAAACTGTCTTTGTTTCAAAATACAAGTGTGTGCACTTTTATCTGTATGGTTCTCTCCCCCATCCCACTGCAGGGGCAATGAGTGAGTAGCTGCGTGGCGCACAGATCCCCACTGGGGATAAACTGTAACACCTGTCTTCCTCAGATATTTTTCTTGTAGTACTGGACGCTCAGTTACAGAGTCCTGTGAACTCTTACTTCGTTTCATTACAGACACTGATTTCCTGTCCCTAACAAAGTCTTATTGTTCTGTCAGGAATTCACTGTGTCCTCTGCTCCACGCCCGAACCTAGTGACCTCTCCAACCTTCTTGTTCCACAATCTGCTCCTAATCCACTCTCTCAGCAGTTGGTTTTCAGTCCTCCAAAATTATAGTACTTTTTTTTTTTTTTTTTTGTGAGGTTATCCACATGCTCTCTTTTCACTTTGTTTAAAATAGAGGTATTTTCTTACATTTCACTTTTATATGCAGTGCCATTCTCCCTGGTTTCATAGAATTCAGTTGCCATTGCCCAGCTTAAGTAAAAGACATTTAATTGATTATGTACTTCAAAAACAACTACTGTCTTCTGCTTGCAAAGTAAACTTCTGTTTAAAACATTTCCAATACCCATCTCTACAGACCCAAAGTCTGTACTCATCCATACAACTTTGAGATACAGTGCGGCTTTTAACTACTGCATCTTCCCCATTAGGATTTCTTTCCTTTCTAAGTGGTGACAAGGCATTTCTCAGGTTGTGGTTCTACAGTTACCCTAAACCAACAGAAATTCTGTCTGCCATTAAAAGTGATGATCTCTCCATCACTCCTTGCTTTGGCTGCATGTCTTGCTACTGCCTTTGGCTAGTCCTAGCAGCTATGTAGGTAAATGCAAACTGAACCATTTTTGTTTCCTTTTGTTATAAAGAGAAGCTGCTAAATCAATGTATACTGTGATTAAGATACAAAAGACATACCAATAGTTAACCAGTTGATATGACAAATGATTTCTCACCCCCTGAAAAACGAGGGGATATTTTTCAAGTTTTAGATCCTTCTGCATGACCAGAAGGAGACAGAAGATTAAGTAATGCATTGTTTAGAAGCAGAGTGCTTAGCTTATATTTGACTAGTAATTAATTAATAGATGTATTGTGAGTAAGAAACTCATCAGTTGTAACTAACTTCATACTAACCTTCTGATTATGCAATTTTTTCTTAGTATAGATGTATTGTATGCTTAAAATTTGCAAAAGATGTAATGAATATGCAATAATTGTATGAATATGAGCAACAAAAGAGCCTCCAGTCATTGGAGCACTTATGGAGGATGATCCCCAGTGCCTGTTCCCCAGCTCTCTTAATAAAGAATGCCTGTTTAACAGTATAATCAACTCTGCTGTTAAGTTTATTTATTTGTTTCAGTTACTTTTCAGCTGTGTTACTGTACCGACTCAACTTACTGTAAAGATGCAGAAATTCAGCTCATCACAACATGGAGTGAGAAGGGCAGAAAAAACCACAAGGTTGGGGGAGAACAAGAAGTGACAGAGACTTTATCCTCATAACTTAATCTTCCTGCAAGACATCTACTTACTTTGTTTTCACCTGCAACAGCCTTTGTATAACAATGCGCTGTGTCCAGACCCAGATGTAATACTGAGCTTCTAAATTTAGGTTCTCTTATGTGCAAGAATGAAGATACGGGTGAGATTCTTTTGGCATTAGATGTAAGATCCCCTTTGATTTAAACAGAACATATGTTTCACTTTTGGGAACACAGAATTCAAAGTAGTGCTTGTTAGCCGCTGTGTGCTAAACATATCTTTCATTGTGTTTTAGCATGCTTAGAGTCCTAAGGTTGGTGAAGATCCCAAAAGCAGAATTGGTTGGAATCTGTAGAAAACCATATAGTTTTTATATACTACGGATAAAGTAGCATGCACAAACAGGATAGTCCCACAGTTAAAACACTGAGCTTTATGAACATAGCACTCAGTTTTACCTTTTGGTGTACAGATCGTTTCAACTCTTATTCTGACCTTGTGGATATATCTGCACTACAGATTTGGTAGGTTATCTCACAAGGACAAAATGGAAACAGTTTAGCAGCTGCACCACTTTTCATGTGGCTCCTGCAAATTTACCCTCCTGTAGAAATGCCCTGTAAGATCCTAAATATTGGCAGAAATATTCACAAATGAACGATTTAATCTTAAGTCAAATAGAAAAATTGTTTGCTCCAGAAAGCTTCAGATTAAATAGCACCTAAAGCCTAGCTTCAGTAAGTGTTAACAGCATTGTGGGCATTAAAATAGTGAGTGCCCAGTCTCATTTTTTTAAAAAAACAAACTGTTCTTGCAGCAATGTTCAAAACTACTTTGTGACAGAGAGTCTCCAAATATTATACTCTACCATGGCAAATGAAAATCATTTGCATCTGAAAAACTTTTCTTCCTTTCAGACCAGTTCTCAAAACACCCAAATAACAGCACATCATTTTTTTTTTTCCTTGGAGGAGATAGTAGGGTGCCAGGGTCTGTACGAACAGTCACAGACCCCATTGTAAAGATCATGACACAGAGCGCAAGAGTGCCTTGGGGTTAGCTAGTGATGTTAAAATTGCTCTTAATTCCAACAAGGTATTTTAATGTGAAATCTAAACACAGGACACTGATACAAAATTTGTAAAGTAGAAATCAGGGACAACAATGCTTCCTGTTTCTATCTGAAAAGCAGAGTTGCTTATCCACTGATGACTAGATCCTAGTGGATTCAGAGTTTGCAAACTATTCTTCTATTGTGCTCAGGTTTCTCTTTGGAGACTCCATCACTGCACTCATCAAAGAGGAGACAGCTTTGGAAATCATCCTGTAATTCCTCTTCCACTTTGGAAATTAGTCTGTCATTTTTGCACAGATAATATGTTAATACTTGTATTTGATGAATAATTTTGCAGTAATCAAAATCTCTCATTCTTCTTGCCCTAATTTACTAAGTAATGTAATGTGTAAGTTTCCATCTGAAGCCTCTCCATATATTGACTTCTATATTTCAAATTAAAAAAAATATACCAGTAACCACAACCTAACAGAAGCATAAACATGGGAATCAGACTCATTGGTTAAATAAAACCAGATAAAACAGTAATCAGCTTCTTTAAGATTATAATGTATTTGGAGTCACTAATTCCCCAGCTTTATCTCAGAAGAAACCCATAAGACCAGGTCATTGTTTTTAAGCAAGTTTGAACATTTGGACATGAATTTTTCTGGCTTCCCTTTTCTCCACCATGAGATTAAAATGGTATTGTCTCACCAGATGCAGGTAACTTCCTACCACATCCTTATGACAGAAGGGAAAGAAATTGAAAGGTCAAAGGGCAAAGAAGGCATACAGATGCAGTGAAATCTAACATGTGAATGAGAGAGCAAAAGAGCTGTTGAAAGGTTCAAGAGGAATTAAGGCAAAAGTATAACATGGCATTTGAATGATAAAATATGTAGGGAAAGAATGATTGTGAAATAACAAAAAGAAAAAGACAGTAAGAAAACAGCTTGTTGAGTGAATGAGGGTCAGGAGGAAACATACAAGGAAAGACAGCTTCCATGGTTGTGAGTTTGTCAAAGACTGCTTTGAAAATTTGTGTGAAAGACTGCTCTTTGGATGATTAATGCAAGTCATGTACCTTATCTGAAATACTGCAGTTCTTTAGCCTCTTTTTATAATGGTGTAACTGGAACTACCTAAACACATGAGAAAAGTAATGCTGAAAGCAATGTAATGGAGAGATTACACTTAATAGGAGTTGGAATTGGAGTTGGATTTCTGAAAGATATTGGATTTTCTCCTCAAAATAACAATTGTGGTTGGCCCTTTCCCACATACTGTGAATAACTTCAGAAAGCACTGTCAAGACTTTGGAAGTGATCTAAAATACGAATCTGTTAAGACTTGTAAGAAAAAGCTTCAAAAACTTTAGTCTATTATTCTTTGAGCACAGAATCACAATATACAGTTGAAAGAGTGCATTCCTCAATGGCAGTTATTTGCCACTTTTTTGCTTACTAAGCTGACCCACTAATTGTGATGATAATGTGAGAGTTTAGTGCACTAATGATTGTTCACTGCTAATGCTAATTCACTGACCTTAAGCAGCTTGCCTGAAGATAGCTACAATTTGGCACTGCCTGAAGTCTTGGATGTTGAATAGGAGAGCAATAAGTGTTTCCTTCAATAGTCCATTTCTGACTGTCAGCTGGACTTGTGGCATGCCATCAACATCTGCAAGAAGCTGAGCTATTTTATCTTGCAAGTACTGATGTTGCCAGAGTATTTAAAATTACATTAGTAAGAATGGTCTGATGACGATATCATGCTATGTGACCCATGATCCAACGTCAGTTTCCAATTTTAAAGCATTATTGTAGAGGCAAGCGCAGGGCACTCTGAGCAGTTCTAGCGACTCTAATGGGTTCTGAAAGACCAAACAACAGATGGAAAGGAGTACGTAAAACATCTCTCTTCAGAGCAGGCCTAAGGCAAGTCACTGTTCTTCAGAAGAAGGAGCTACAGAAGTTTTTAATGCTTGGATTAGTTTATTGCAGAATCTCTTTTGTTTTGTTTTTAATGAATTAACTTCAAGAACCCAAATGCAATCTTGGGGGAAGACAACGATTCTTCACTGCTTCTGTCTCCTTTACCACAAGCCTGCCTTTCTCACCAGGCTTAAAATTCAGTTTGCAAAGGAAACTGTACACAAAATTAGGGATTATTAAAATAGGTTTTCCTTTAAAATGGACATTTAAGCAGCACAGACCAAGTAATAGAAGTAGAGTTCAGAGCAGAATGTTGATACTATGTTTTACGTAATGTGCTAAACAAGGACTGCACCTCGAAAAGTTTAAAACCCTCTTTTAGAAGGTTCCTCAAGTATGCTGAGAGAGGTACTCCCTTTTGTTAGTTATCCAGACTGGAACACTTGGAAAAAAGAAGTCTTCTGCACAAAGTCATTGAGGCTTCTAAATGTACCAAAAACCTTCCTGATTTTCCCAACCATAACCTTAGTTCTAATAACCTACCTATAAAAAATGCTCTGTGTGCATTTCAACAAAACATCATGGATACTCAATTATATACAGCTCACCTTCTGTTTACATACACAGTGTTTCTCTTTTATGGAAGTCTCACTGTGACTTCAGCAAACCATACCTTCATTTATTTAACTGGGACGGGAGACACCATCCATTTTGTAACATGTTAGACATATCTCTTTTTCCTTTTATTAATTCACTGCTCTCCCAAAGTTTCATCAGCCTGCAATCTCTCTTCTTCACCTAATATTCCCTTTAGAAAGTGAAACACTTTCCAGCAAAAAATACTATTTTAAAATGTGAAATATTTATAACAACATGGTTTTTATTGACTTCAAGGTATTCTTTTGCCAGTGTAGAAGAACCTCAGTGTAAATTGGTGCTATATGTAAATGACAAGTTTACTAATTAGTAGCAAATGTGGCATCACTGGTGAAGAGCACAGAGATCAGTCGTACTGTGTACAAGCCCACAAATGATGTTTCTTTCAACCTATGCATAAAAGACATGGTTACAAAGAGGGTTTTGCTTCTGAAGGTATCTTTTTTCTTGAGTTATTGATTTATTTCAAGAACTTTTCTTACCTCTTCAAACTTGGTATTGGGCAGGAAATATAGATCACTTGTAAGTTAAAAAAAAATCAAACAAGAAGCTACAGTCTTGAAATGCTACAAATGCTAAACTAGACTGAAGGGTATCTGAAACAGCTGTAGACTACACACAAAAAAAAAAAAAAGAGAAAAAAAAAAAGGAGGAACTTTCAAGTTACAAGGATTCCCAAAATAGTATAACATAGGCAATACAAGTTAAAAAGCTTCTTGTGTATTTCTCTAATTACAGCTCTTCAGTCTCTCCTTTTCTCTTCCATCATTATGAGGCTTTAGAGTTATTTTTGTAATTACTTAAATAATCCCTACATAGTGGTTTGCAGAGTTTCTCTAGGGAAGGAATTACATCCTGTGGGCTTATCAGGTAAGTTGTGAAACCATGTCTGAATTCTCTGTCTTGAGAGCCTAACATTGCCTGGTATGTGCCCACAGCAGGTTTAATCATACAAACTTCAGTTAGCAGCAAGTGGAAACATCTCTGTTTACACCAGTACCATTATGAAAAATCTGTCTTCTGCATATCGTTTGTATTTTTAATACAATAAACAAATGTACTCACTCCTCTCATGCTGTTTCCTCCTCTCTTCTGTCCCTAGGAATATTATTGCCACCTAATTTTAAGCATTTGCTTTTTAAAAGGTCTACATTTAAGCTGGTTGTCCAGCTGTCTTTCAGAGTTCATTCAGAGAGCAGACACACCTGGAAGGCAATTCATGTCTCTTGAAAACAGACAGATAAATCAGGTAACTTATGGTCTAGAAGAAAATATCTCTCTTTGTTAATTAAAAAAAAAGAGTCTGAAGAGATAGCTTAGATGTACCCTCAGGTGTGGCTGATATCCAGAGGGAAGTGTTGCCAACCAAAGGGACCTTGACAGGCATGAGGGGTGTGCCTGGGTGAACTGAATGAAGTTCAACAAGGTCTAGGGCAAGGGCCTGCACATAGGCTGGGGCGATCCTAAACATGCATACAGGCTGGGTAGAGAACAGAGTGAGAGTAGCTTGGAGAAGAAGGGGTAATAGTTTTAAGAAAAAAGAGGGTAGATTTAGATTACCTATTAGGAAGAAATTCTTTACTGTGAGGGTGGTGAGACAGTGGAAGAAGTTGCCCAGAGAAGTTGTGGATGCCTCATCCATGGAAGTGTTCAAGGTCAGGTTGGATGAGGCTTTGTGCAACCTGATCCAGTGGAAGGTGACTCTGCCTATAGCAGGTGAGTTGGAACTAGATGATCTTTAAAGTTGCTTCCGGCCCAAGCCATCTAATATACCATTTAATATCCTTATCAATTATCTGGATGAGGGGATTGAGTGCACCCTCTGTAAGTTTGCAGAAGACACCAAATTGTGTAGTAGTTTTGATTTGCTGGAGGGTAGGAAGGCCATACAGAGGGATCTGGACTGGCTGGATTGATGGGGTGAGACCAGTTGTATGAAGTTCAACAAGGGCAAGCTCTGAGTCCTGCACTTGGGTCACAACAACCCCAGACAGCGCTACAGGCTTGGGGAAGAGTGGCTGAAAAGCTGCCTGGAGGAAAAGGACCTGGGGGTGTTGGTTGACAGATGGCTGAACATGAGCCAGCAGTGTGCTCCGGTGCCCAAGAAGACCAACAGCCTCCTGGCTTGTATCAGAAACAGGGAAGCCAGCAGGACCAGGAAAGTGATCTGTGAAAGTACTCTGTGCTGATCGGGCCCCACCTCAAATCCTGTGTTCAGTTTTGGTCCCCTCACTAGACGAAAGACAGTGAGGTGCTGGAGAGAGTTCAGAGAAGGGCAAGGAAACTGGTGAGGGGTCTGGAGCACAAGTCTGATGAGGAGTAGCTGAGGGAACTGGGGCTGTTTAGCCTGGAGAAAAGGAGGCTGAGGGGAGACCTTATCGCTGTCTACAACTACCTGAAAGGAGGTTGTAGCATGGAGTGTGTTGGTCTCTCTCCCAAGTACCAAGTGACAGGATGAGAAGAAATGGCCTCAAGTGGAGACAGGGGAACTTGAGATTGGATATTAAGAACAATTTATTCAAAGAAAGGGTTGCCAAGCAACCCTTGGCTGACTAGCAAAGTGAGTCACCACCCCTGGAGGTGTTTAAAAGATGTATAAATGAGTTTCTTATGCACATAGTTTAGTGCCAGATTTAGGTTAATGGTTGGACTGGATGATCTTGAGGATCTCTTCTGACCAAAATTATTCTATGATTCCATCTTGTGATTCTATAATTCTGTGTTTTTGCTCTAAGTATCTAAAGCTAGGTAAGAAGAGTCCTATTCCTGGAAGTTTACAACCTCTTTTTCTTTCTTATTTTTTTTCTTATTTTTTTCTTTTTTTTCTTTTCCTTTTCCTTTTTCTTTTCCTTTTCCTTTTCCTTTTTCCTTTTCCTTTTCCTTTTCCTTTTCCTTTTCCTTTTCCTTTTCCTTTTCCTTTTCCTTTTCCTTTTCCTTTTCCTTTTCCTTTCCCTTTCCCTTTCCCTTTCCCTTTCCCTTTCCCTTATTCTCCTTCTTTTTCTCTTTCTTTTTCTTTTCCTTTTTCTTCTTTTCCCTTTCCTTTTTGTTGTCCTTTTTATTTTATTTATCCTTTTGCTTTTTTCTTCTTTGTTTTCTATATGATATGCTTACACGAATTAAGGTTGTTGATTTCTTTCTACCTTATGGATTTTCATAGCATCCAATAAAATAACACCTCCATGCAAAACGGATTTGTACTTAAAACACAGAGTGGGTTTACCCTTGTGATACCACACTTGAACAGAAAGTCAAGGAAGACTTATTTGTTTGCCAAATACTGCGTCTGAGACTGGATACTCCACCACTGAAGAGTAAAAGACACTTCTTTTGGCCTAACAACCCTTTTGTGCAAAGAGCTGTGGTTCACCTTTTACACAGATGACTACACAAAAACAGACAAATGTCATTATAGCATGTGGAAAAAAAATGCATGGTTCTGAAATTACAGGTGGAAGTGGTTGTGAATCCCTGCTATAGTTGGATATTAAGCCTCTGGCGTAAGCAAATTGATTAGAACTAGCTAATTTCTGTATTTGTCTCAAAAAAGCATCTCTATTGCAGTCTGGAACAAGGATACTTGTTCTGGATGTGTATGCTGGAGGTGGGACAGGAACACAAATTTGTAATTTTTGGCTACAACCCAGATACGAATGAATGAAATGAACTAGCCAGTGCTTCAAAGAGACTACATATCACAGGCTCCCAGAGATGATGTTATATCTTGAAACCTAAGCTAGACCGTAGTCATGGCCTCTTTAGGGTTTTTATCAAAGAATGGGTTGAGAAGGTGCACAGCGCTGCAGATTTGTCCTTTTCTCATTGACTTTTTCTCCCATTTCTTGCATGGCATTTACATTTATTTTTATGGAGTACTGTACACTTGCAGTGTTATCTACATTATTGCACTTCTGGAGTTAATGAAGTCTAAATACTGGAGCCCTTCTAAAGAAACAACGTACTCTGCAGGAGTCTGCTGCCTGCTTTTATGAGGTTCTGTCTGCTCTACAATGCAGTGCAAGCTGAGAAAAGGCATGCAGGAACTCTGCCTGTTTCACCCTACCAGCCCAGGTTGCAATGATTCCCTCATGCAGGTATAGAAAAGGTTATAAGAAAACACCGTTTGAATAATCCCACAACATCTTTGTGAGTTACCCTGTGGCAATTTTGTGAAGATTGTCTGAGATTCCCTGTAGCAAAGGTGCAGAAGCTATACAGAAGAAATGATCTTTGTTTCCACAGCATAAGACCAGAACTGTTCCTTGTTTTTTTGTAGTCAGTGGAGGTGGGGGACTTTTGTTTGTTACCTGTTTTGTTTTTGTAGAAGCAGCAAAGTTTATTCCTTTTTCTTTTTACTTTAAGCCTTGAGGTTGGTCTGGACTGATTTGTAATGAATTACTATATGTAAGTCAATTCTATTCATAGTATTATTTCAGTGTAGCCACTGGAGATGCATTGGGGGTCAATTCTTCACTTTCTGTACAAATTCTGTTGTAACTCGAGTACAACCATACAAATGGGACAAAAAACCTTATAGTGGAATTCTGAAAGCTCCTCTTGTGCAGAGAAAAGATGGAATATTAATTATCTTGATAGCTTAGAGAAGTGTACTAGTTATTTAATTAACAGAAAGGAATTCATGAAGTGCAAGCTATGTGGGTGATGCCAAGCTCTGGTTTGGATGCTCTCCCTGTTTCAGCTTCTCTTACTCAGTGATCTGTGCAAGTTTTCTCACTAAGGGGAAGGTAACACAGGACTGAGAATCTGGAGCATCCTAGGCTCATACTAACACAGGTGTTTTCACAGCACCAAACCAAGTGAGTGTAGGAACATCCCACTTAATGGGGGTATGATGTATGCTGCAAAGGAGAAGCCTCCTTCTCCCCAGTTTGAACATCAAGGCTAGAGAACTCAAGGCACACGTGTTTGTGATTGAGGTTCCTGGCTCCGTACTAAGTTGGGATGTCTTATATGGTACAGTACATTGCATTCCTAGGTGATAATTACTGCAGTTTTTACTGCAGCTGGTAATCCTTGCCGACCTATTGGAAGGGAAAAAAAAAAAAAGACTCAGAAAGGAGGGAGAAGGATCTGTGTGTTTCACTCACACTGTTAAATATCCAAAGCAGCATGTCAAAATCGAGATGTTCCAGGACCATCTTACTTCAGTTGAAGATTGTGAGCACACCAATTTCTCATTCTTTGCTTCTGTTGTCCCTTGTCTGGTCTATTTGATCCAGACAAAAGCCTCAGAAACATTTTTTTGCCAACTGGACCAAAATAATGGTAAGTTTCAAGCTTGTGGAGCCATACGCTTGCATAAATGTCTTAATAACATTTTTTCATTAAGGATCACTGGGAATAGGTCATAACACCTGTGAACTTCGTTATTAATCTATGTCAAGGGTGGCAGATAATTCTTAGCAGCACATCCAATAGGTACAGATGGGATAGCCTCTGAACCTGTGGACAAGAATATGGACAACTGGACAAATTATTATTTTAATACTGTCTGATTACAGTTATTGGACATTCACAGTACAGAAGGACCAGTCTGTGCCCAAAAACTCACACAGGTTTGTAGTGATATTTTGAAACACAGATATGTGGACAATAAATCGTGTATTTTGTTCTGAAAGAGGCTAAGAGCTAATGGCACATCACTGAACCACAATTCACTGCCTCGGCTACTGCTGCAGAGCCGGAAGAGCTGGCTGTTCTTTAAAGCCCATTACTGCACTGGAAGTGGAAAGTTGCTGCGTGAAGTCCTACATGATGAGTTGCAGAAACCACCTGTCCTGGTTTTATTAAAAACAAGTTTATCTTTTAGTGAATTTGCCAACTAGCTAAAGCCTTCTTATTAGCTGCATTTTCCCGAAAGCTACATACATGTTTTGGCAGACATAGCAATGGAATGCGAGGTCACTGGTAAGGATGGATGTACATCTCGCAGGAGAGGCAATGAGAAACAGGTGACCAAGAAAACTGACGAATTGAGTATACCATCCCATTCACGTGATACTTCATAGAAAAGTGGGAGATCATGAGGATCTCATACTTTTTTCCTTACGGCGAACATTAGGAGAGGACCTTGCGAGTCGTCCCTGCAAACTGAGGCCTAGTGACAGACTGAATCCTGTTCTGGTTGGCTGCAAAGTCCAATCCAGGACTTTGGGTGCCGGCCCTAAATCTGCTGGAGCAGTTAGTGGGACTTTCAAGATTAATTTTGTATATTTTGAGTTATTTTCTCTATTTTTATTAGTAGCATTAGTAAAACACTTTTAATTTTTGCAAGTCTCTTCTCTCTGTCCTTCTTTCGCTTCCGATCGCCTGTCCTTAGTGGGAAGGGGGGAGAGGGAAGGGCTGAAGAGGGGGAAGCGAGGGGAAAGGGGTTAACACTACATCTGCCATGGTTTTATTGTCACCCCGCAATTAAACCTCGACACCACTGAAGGACATAGTGAATCAAGTCAGTTTTCAGAGGTGAGAACCATCAGCTGGCTTTAGATATTGCTGAATGAGAAAAGTGGCCAGTACATTATCTCTGTACTGAGTCATGGATGGTGGCAAATGCCTCGTGGGGGTGGTTACAGCAACGTAAGTGGATCAGCTGGCATTGTGGAGGCCAACGTATCTGGACTGCCATGTTATGGCAAGATATTGCTGCTTGCTAAAGAACCTGACTGTAAAAGTACGTCATGTATATGCACAAGAGCCTAAAAGTTAGGCCACTGGAACATACCAAAACAACCAGCAGTCGGATCAGGCTGCTAAGATTAAAGTGGCTCAGGTAGATTAAAACTGGCAACATAAAGGTGGATTATTTTTAGCTTGCTGGATCCATGATATCACAGGTCATCATGGAAGAGATGCAAAATGTGGATGGACTTGTGATCGAGGGGTGGATTTAACCATAGACATCATTGCACAGGTTATCCATGAGTATGAGACATGCACTGCAATCAAACAAGCCAAATGGTTAAAGCCTGTATGGTACAGGGGGCAATGGCTAAAATATAAATATGGGGAGGCCTTGCAGGTTGACCATATTGTACTCTCACAAACCTGCCAGGGAAAGCACTATGTGCTTACAATGGTGGAAGCAACCACCAGATGGCTGGAAACCTATCCCATGCCCTATGCCACTGACTGGAACACTAACCACCTGGGCATTGAAAAACAAGTCCTATGGCAACATGGCATCTCAGAAAGAATCGAGTCAGACAATGGGATTAATTCCTGAAACAGCCTCATAGACACCTGGGCCAAAGAGCATGGCATTGAGTGGGTATATCACATGCTTCATCATGCATCAGCTTCCAGGAAAATTGAATGATGCAATGGGCTGCTAAAAATTACACTGAGAGCAACGGGTGGTGGAACCTTTCAACACTGGGATACACATTTAGCAAAAGCCACTTGGTTAGTTAACACAAGGGAATCTATCAACTGAGCTAGCCCAGCTCAATCAAAACTTCCATGTACTGCAGAAGGGTATAAAGAAGTCCTTGTAGTGCACACAAATAATGTGTTAGGGAAGACAGTATGGATTACTCCTACATCAGACAAAGGCAAACCCATCCCTGGGGGTGCTTTTGCTCAAGGGCGTTGGTGCACTTGGTGGGTAATGCTGAAGGAAGGAAAAGTCCAAGTTGTACCTCAAGGAGATTTGATTCTGTGTGAGAATACACAATGATTTGAAATGTATTATGTTAATTGCTACTTAATACTATATGTCATCATTACTATGGTTACTATAAGCCATACTAACAGTATTCAGTAAGTACCTTTCAGATTAATGAAGAATGAAATTCAATAACACTGAACAAAATGCAGTGGCGATGAAACCAGAGCTGGCTTCAACAACTGGTGCCCAGCAACTTCCTCAAGATTGATGTCTTTAACTCACAGATCATGGGGATGAACTGTGCCAGATACACCGGCTACGAGTTCTGGATGCAGCATGCAACAGTGCAACACTCCAGCATCACACACCATCTTCCTTGACCCGGGAGACTGTTATGACAAATGGAACCCCAAGTCATGGACTAAACAAATTCCATGAACTTTTAAGAGGGATGGGATGATGCCATGGACTAAGGGAATAGTATCTGTGTGCATATAGGTATATATGTGTATATATATATATATATATATATATATATATACAGGAAAGGTGGTAGTAATGAACTGGAATGTATTGGTAAGCATGAGACCTGAGCACAAAATAAATAGTACAGAATAAGGAGTGGAATATGTTGGGTTGGCTGGGATAAGTTTGATTTTCACAGGAAACTGATAGTGTCCGGAGTTTGGGTAGGATAGAGTTGATTTTCACAGGAAGCTGGGAGGTGACACAGCCAGCACAGTTGACCCAAACTAGCTAAAGGGGTATGTGATACCATAATCCATTCTCAGTATAAAACTGGAGGAAGCTTACTGGGGGAGGAACTCTGCCTGGGGAATCGGTCTTTGCTCTCCAGTACAGGTGGTGCTGCATGAGCATGTTTAAATGTGACCTGCAGTCAGGTTTTTGTGACCACTGCTGGAGGGATTGCTGCTCAGGAGTGGGCTGGGCATCCATTTTCTGGGTTGGTGAGCAATTGCATTGTGTATCCTTTGCTTTCAATATTCTTTCATTGTTATTAGTTATTGTTTATCTTTTCCCTTTTGCTGTTCTGTAAAACTTTTTATCCCAATCCACGAGTTTTACCGTTTATTTCTGGATTCTCCTCCCCATACCACCAAGCAGGTAGAGGGTGAGGAGTGGCATATTGTCCTAGTTGCTTGCTGTTACTAAACCACGACAAACACTTAAGTGCTAGGAACAAAGCTGTTAATCTTGCTTTATGTTATTATTTTGTGTTAAGTGAAATTAAATATCTCCTGTAATTCAAACAAGAGGATGGGGGTTATTGACATTTTTCTGTCCTGTTTCTTTCTTTGATAGATGTTTCCTTCTTCCCTTGCTTCAAACTTATTGTCTATGTCTTGTGTACCTTCTTACCTTCAGAAGCTGCCAAGATATTTCCTAATCAATGGAGAAGTTCTTTTTTAAGAGATAATGCAACAATGCTTTTTTTGTTTGTTTGTTTCCTTTATGTCTCACACTTGATGTTTCACCTGTTTTTAAATTAAGCATTGGTTTTATGTTCATGTGATTATTCAGTGCCTGCTAATTCACTCCTTGAACTCACCCAACTTAACTAGCTGACTTGCAGTAGAGCAGCTCTGATTAGGTTTCAAATGAGAAATCTGATAAGTAAATTATATTTTCTGGTTGAATTTCTGACTGAGCTACACAGTTCCTGAGCAACTGTGGGTAATTGACTAAACCTTCCCCAGAGCCTTGAATTCCCATTTGTAAGGCTGGTTTATATTTTTCTGTGTTATACAAGCATTGTGAGGATAACATCAACAAAGATTTCATGCAAAGTCATTGACAGAGCACCATATGTAACTTTAGAAATATCCCAATTATTCCCCAGTGAAATGTGACTAAACACTAAGTACATTTTGGTATTTCTGTGTTATTTTGAAAAGCTTGTATTCGTAATGCTTGATGGTTTCTTTTTTGTTTGATTATACTGACCTTTGGTTTTTCAATGTGCTTTTATTACCTAAATGCTGACCAGAGTGATTTTCTTTCACTGCACATTCTGCAAGTATCCAGAATATGCAGCCACATCATACTGTCCTGGAATTAGTTTTTTGTATTCTCTTGGTCAAGTTCTCTTTTCTAATGTTTTCATTGTATTTTTAGCATTTTATTTTATTTTGGTAGTCAACTTAGCCATGGATTTTGTTACACCTTTCATCTCATTTGCTGTTGAAATATCAGCTGAGTTTTAAGAAAAAACAAACAAACTTCTAAAATGGGGCTTATATAAAAAAACTATATAGATTATACTATTTGGGATCTACTGGAATTATTTTTTTTTCCACTTATTTCACAAAATTCCTTTCAGAATGAGAACAGCTGTACTGCTTTGCATAGTAGCAACATATAGTTTCTAAAAGAGATATTTGACTTGCTCAGAATTTGGATGTGAGGTTTACAAAGCAAACTCAGGAGACAATGTGCCATTCTTTCTTTTGACTAAAGTTCTCCAGTATGAGTTAGTGAATGCTACTGCAGATTGAGTTCCTGTGGGCTCTAGAGGTCTGTTTTGTGCAGGAGAGTTGCTTCTCAAAATCAACTTATTTATGAAAGGGGTTAAAATAGCATGGGGGCTATTTTGTCTCATGCCACTGATAGAAATTTCCTAGAGTTCTACCTCTATCACTGTTGCAAAGACCTCAGCAGGTATTGCATCTGTAGAAGCTAAAGATGTCTGGAGCTCTGTGGTGCATCTTCACCTCCTGACTATGGAAAGCAAAACAACTCCAAATCCCTACAAATGACCTAGTTGTGTTAGTTGTGTTGCGACTTTACTGTCTCTCTGTAGAACAGGTTTAAGCTCCCGGGAGGAAAATAAGAGAGAGAACTTGAGAATTAAAACATCACTGTAAAAGAATGAAATGAGGATTTTGAGAAACACTGGGCACTTTTAGCTTGTCTGTGCCCAAACGAAGTAGCAGAAGCATAAGACTGAAATCAGGGTACGAAGTGAATGGGAACAAGGCTCAGACTGTGTATTAATGAAAATCTTGATTACAGTTATCATTGAAATGTTGCAAAAAAATAGTGGAACCGGAGTTCTGCCATTAGGCTTAACACTGTAGTGGGCTGCAAATTGATACAATGACATTTGGAAGGAATTTACTTACTATCTAGATAGGCATAAAAGATTTTTACACCATGTTTTGCTGAACAACACAGTTTAGATGTCTTACATTTTCAAAAAGATTGTGAAATTTTGTGCGTTCTGCTAGAGAAAGCCAAGGCACAGTTTTCAGAAATGTTCTGTCCCACTAACTCTGACAACATTTACCTGTCAGAAGTTCTAAAAATCAGGCATCTTGGACCAGAAGCTTAACATATGAATTTCTATTTTCTTCTTTAAAAACCTGAAGAGTTCATAACTGAGAAACTGGCATGATAGAGAAGAATCTTGTTATTCTAAATTATGTGGAATAATAATGTTGGTTGACAAAAGCACTTCTTTTATGATCTTTACCACACTATCAGTATTTACAAGGTCATATCACAGCTCTTTGGTAATCAAAAATACCATTATTTCTGTGAGAGATATTTCCTGTGTATTAGTCCCTATTGTACTGTGATGACAGGTTTAAGTTAGCGAAGATTTTTGCTCTTAAAATGATCAGTTAATGCAAACAGACACTGCTAGAAGTAGCATGCAGTTCTAAATTTGCAGAATCAACCATGTGTTATGCAAGAACAATAGTGATTAACAACCTAAAGACATAAGAATGTGCACAGAAGACAGTATTAGGTTTGCACCTACAAAAGCTTGGATATGTAAAAATGACGTTTTCTTAATGTATTTTTTACTGTTATAATTTTATTTTGCTGAATGGAATAAAAAGAATTGCTTAGCCTATTATACTTATTAATGTATAAGTGGAATTTGTAGTTGGAATATATATAGATTCACACATATCCACACAGATCTCAAACATCCATATAAATATTTTAAAATGAGATATGATACATTATAGCCAACATAATTTGTTATTGCTAACTACAGTTTATTGAAAACAAAAGTCATCTCACTGAAGCTGATTTCAAAGCATTATTCACAGAGACTGCTCCAAGAAACATCACAAATGACATGATACACTGAAGAGCAGACACTAAATGAAGTTCTTCTTGGCTGACAAATGTCACCATTTAATTTACTCAGAGTAGTTTTAAGTCCATTGACACTGACAAACATGAATTGTGTTTTAATAAAGATAATGCTTTCCACTCCCAGGAATATAGATGTTCTAGGAAAAAAAAAAAAAGACATGTGAGCACAAGTAAAAGTGATGCATTCACCCATGAGAACATGAGTATGCAGAGCCAATAATATAAGGTGAGTCACAGCATTCAACTACTATCTGGGCTGACTTATAGCCAGGCAGCATACTAGCAATTTCAGTCAATGGGCAGTGGGAGCTGCAGGGGCCTAACACCCTTGAAAATGAGGGCTTGGATTGTCAGCTAATCACCCAAAAACTGAATTTGGTGGACTTTTCTATGCCACCTGATTTATTTATTCTTTTATTCACATAATTTTCACATAAAATTTGTGGCAGACAGGAGTGTACTCTTTGAAATAGCCAGCAAATGCCAGATTGTGAAATGCAACCGTTCAATTCTAGTTATTTAGTAACACAGAAACATATTTTTCATTTTATATGAATAATTAAAGTTATGACATCATTTTCTTAGCTCTACTTCCTAATTCTCACTGTGTTTGCAAACTATAGAGCCCTTCCCCAAGTACTAGGTAAAATGGGAGTTTTCTGTCAAAAGCAAAATGGTTAGCAAAAGAAACTCCCACTCCTCGCCTGGAATCTCCATACAGTCTCAGTTTTCATGCTTTAAAATAATACTAATACTAAAGTGAAATGTTTCTGTGCAGACTTGGGACTAGGTCAGAAAGTGATGTCCCCTGTTGTGCCCAGGACTGAGCTGTTATAATCTCCCACTCCACAGTGAGCAGAGGGGGATTCTTGGTTTGCCATTCTTCAGGATGAGCAATTTTGGTAATAATTTCAAAAGCACAGACGTGACTTGCATTCAAGATCCTTTCCCTTATCACAAGCCACTTCCATGAACCGCAGTAAATTGGTAAAACCCAGTGATCTGGAAGCATTGTTCTGCCTCTGGATGCCCAGTTGTTTGGTGTACTTGGTTCCCCCATAACTCCTAGAGCAGAGATGATATGTGGGTCTGAAGAGTGTGGCAGTGCAGCTTGGCTGGGTACACCAAGCCTGTGTGGTACACCACGGTGAGTCCACACGGAATTTAGAAATAGCTCTAGGTATTCTAAAAATGCTGTCAACCCCTCTAACCAGCTTGTGTTGAGTGTGTGTTGTGATGGAATTACAAAGCCAACATAGCATGTGCGCTTTCAACCAGCTGATAAGAGCTTTGTGTGAATGTGCATCTTGGTTGTGCTAATTTGCAGCACACATATGGAGTGACTAGTCCAGCCTGCAGAAAAGGATCATTATGTTTGGATCTCACTGCTGGTGTTGTTTAGGGTTTTGTTGGCAGAGCCTAATAATTGTTAATTACTGTTCTGCTTCTGTTTGTAACACTGAACTGCTAAAGTACATGACATTTTTCTGGGTTCTAGGCTTTTACCTTCAAGTCAACAGGCACACCAGCAGGTTAGAACGAACTGGCTTTAGATTTGCTTTTCTACACCTCACTGACATCATGATGCAAGAAGAAAAAAGCCCTTGTGGAGTGATCCCAAATTGCCACAGTTCGACTACCCTCTGTGGTCTGAGGCACATCAGGCCTGAAGAAGCCAGTATGGCTACAAATGTTTCTTCAGGTATCTGGACCAGGTTGATCTGCTCTGCCACTGCTTTCTTGTTTCTCGTTACTGCTCCACCAATTTCTCCCCTTCGGGCTCATTTCCACGCATGAAGTCCTGTGGGACAGGTGCACCCCTCCCTGCCAGGATGCTGCTGAGGCGAGGCCGAGGCCGACGAGGGGAGGAGAGTGCGGAGGAACCCCCGCCTGTGGCTCAGACCGAAGCGGGGGAACGCGGACGGCCGCCCCGGCGGCCCCGCACAGGACGAGCGCGCATCCTGGTGTGGAGGGACTCGCGGGTGGGGGGACAGACCGCCGGGACGCGCGCGCTGGGGCGCCACCCACGAACTGAGGGGCGGGAGGGGGCGTGGGGCAGGACTCTGCCGGCCCGGCCGCGCGGAGGTGGCGCTGCGACAGCGCGCGAAGCGCCGAGGCCGCCCCGTGCCCGCGGCGGGGCCGCTGCCGGGGACAACGACACCTGGGGGGCGGGGGCGAGCGGCGGTGCCGGGGGGAGGCGGTGCGTCCCCCCTGACGTCACAGCGCCCTCACTTCGCCGCCGCTGTCTGGCAGCCTCCGCGAGCGGCGCCGGTGCGGGCGGGCAGGCGAGTGCACCCAACAGCGCATCGCCCCTCGGCTCCGCTCGGCTCCGCTGCAGCGCACCGCCCTCGCCATGTCGGTGGCCGGCCTCAAGAAGCAGTTCCACAAAGCGACCCAGGTACTGTTCCCCCGCTACCCCCCCACCCCTCACCCTGGCCGGCAAGAGGTGTGCGTGGGGCGCACGGGTGGGTGCGCGGTGCCCGGCTGCGCACTGGGGTGCTCGGCGGTGCAGGCTGCGGGGTGCAGTCGGGTGCGCGATGCAGGGCTGTGTCCGGCCGTGCGTCGTGCTCCCGTGCGCCGGAGCATGCACGAGTGGGTTTGCACGCACGTGCACGGGTGTGCAGCCGTGTGCACAGGTGTGTGGTGTTCATGAGTGCTCTCGGGTTTTCGTTCGTGTGCACGGGTGTGTGAGGTTGAGTCGCTTTGCGCGTGTATTGTGCACAAATGTGAGTGTGCACGGAGGTGCGTGAGTATGCACGGGTGTCCATGGTGCACGGATGTGCGTGGTTCGTGAGCGGTTCACAGGTTTGCATGGACGCGCAGGATTGTGCATGGTGCGTGAATGTCCGCGGGTGTGGGGATGGGTCTGCACGAATGTCCACTGGTTTGAGTGCGCGGTTTTCCGTGGGTGCGTGCGCTGCACGGTGCATCGGGCCAGGGCTTTGCCGTCCGTCCGCATCTGTCGCACCCCGGCTCCGGCCGCGCTGCGGCAGGCGGGCAGGGGCTCCCGGGGTGCGGGCGCGGGTCCTGGGCAGCCAGCGCGGGCACAGAGAGGGCTTCGAGGCAGCGGGGGTGGCCCCTGGGGCTGACACCCGCCGTGTGTCTCGGACCTTCTTTACAGAGAGCTGTGCCCCGTGTGTCTATTGGCGTTTCTGCAACCTGACTTTTTACATCAGCAATAAACATGACCTTTTTTTTTGGTTTCTGGCTCCCGAATACAGAGAAAATCTGAATAATAAGGTTTGGTCCTTTTGCTTTAGGCATGGTGTGATATTGAAGGTCAGGATTTACCAGGCTTCAACTTGCTTCACCAGGCTTCAACTTGTTTTCTAACACAAAATCTCTGTGTTACAGTCTATGAGGACAGTTTCTGAATCAGGTTCTGACTCAGCGTGCTTTGGGAATAAATCTGAAATGGCTTCATAGAAGTGTGGGGAATTTATTTGTATTTGGCGATTTGAGATCAAGACCACTGTAATGTGCTCCTTTTTGTTGTTGTTGTTGTTGTTTTGTTTTGTTTTAACTCAATACAAAATCCCTGGTTATTTCCTGCTAATTGTCATTGCAGGCATCTTCAGGTAGCAGTCTTGGTCACTGCAAGCAGTCTATAGGTACTGCCATGCAAGATAGCGCAGCTGTTTTAAGCTTTTCAAAACCTGTGTTTTTTCCCTTTCTTATCCATCTCATATCTTTCATCTCATCTCTTTTTGCACTGTGGGGAAATATTATTGAAAGAATGACCCCTAATACAGGAATTTTTCCAAATTCTGATTCTCAATGCCTTGCAATTACACCAATGCCTGTTATGAATGCAATGGGATATGTCAAGTCCTGCATGGGCCTGTGCAAGCACTGGGTGACATTGTGTCTCACCTTTCATACCACATTGTGCTGCATCAGTGGTGAAATAAGCTTCACAGAAACCTGCTATACTCACGACAGATGCGGTAAGCAGCAGTTAAGGGTGCCTGAGCCCATCCTAGAGCGCCCATCTGCTGCTTCTGCTAGTTTGTTATTTCTCCCCCTGCTACCTACATTGCTGTCAGAAGCCCAGAAATCATCATTGCTGCATGGAGTTCTGGTACCAAAAATGATAATTACAGTGTCTGTGTCTTACACGTTTAAGAAGTAGGCAAGATGAGGTTCACTTTTTAATAATAGAGGTCTCAGTTCTCTATTATTATGAGTTAATGAGTATGCCTCTGCAGCAGTAGAGGTAAACATCGCTTTTGGAGAGAGCATGGTGTGAAAGGTCTGTGCGTGCTGGTCTGTCCTTCAGATGACACTCTCACACTGGTTGTCATTTAGAAGGAAGGGTTTTAGCTGGCTGGAACCAAAATATTAAGTTTCTGATGCCAGATTTAGCAGCCTGACATCAGATGACCCAGGGATTTTTGGGCCAAGCCTTGACTTCCACAGATTGTATGTAGGCCATGAAGACACATTCATGCATGAGAATGACTCACAAATAGGTTGCAAGTCTGATCTGTTTATTGGCTTGTTTTCAGTATGAGTGAGAAATCCAGGATTTAGTCGTGGTGACCTTACTCTAGGGAGTAATCCGTTTGCCTAGGGATTAATCCCCAGGTGAAATATGGATTGACGTTGCCTGTATGAATGAAGCTTCCCAGATAGGACCAAACAAATCGGAAGTTCTAAAAATTCTGAATTTTTCCTTTGCTTCTCATTCACGTAAGAACTTGTGCATGATCCGGTGTCGTAAGAGAGTCCTAAATGATGCCAGGAACAATTTCAAGTTATTTCTCAGGTTATTGTGTCCTTTAACCCAGTTCAATATTGTGAAATCTTGAAGTTTCTCATTTTGTTTCTTTCTATCTTTAATGCTGCTATTCTTGTTGTAACATAAGTACCACTTATAGACAGGGAGTTTATGATTATGAGCATACAATATTATTAATACAAAATGCAGTTCCAGTTAGAAGTATAAAGATTTGCGGCACAATTTAAATGTTATTTAGAAGTTTCCTTCATCTAGAAGTAATCTGCTTTCCATAGCACAACTTAAAATTATGTGACTTACATGTTTGGATTGTTTTATACAATGTAAGCATTTTGTTTTCATTCATCATTTTTTGACTTGTAAAATATCAGACTAACCTGCATGAAACAGTACCATTCTGGTTTTTACTAGAAGCCATGCTGAAGAACTTCATGCCTGTCAAATTTCATGCACCAAGTGCAACAGCAGTGAGTCACTGAAAAGCAAGAGGAAGCTTTGCTCATTAATTCTAAAATGCAGCATTCACTCTTTTTCCTTTCAGCAGAACTTTAATGGTTTTACCTCTGTGCAGCTTAAATTTAGAAGTAATATTCCTGAGTTTGTAGAAGGAGAGTGAGCCTAGAAGTTGTGACATTCATGCAGAATTACAAGATGTTAGACTGATGAGTACAGAGCTGGTTAGATTATTCATTTACTGCTCTTATCCCTAAAAAGGAGAAGTAGCCCCATTTGAATGTTAACTGTGATGCTGCAAATCTGTCCAATGTCCTGGAGCTAAGCAGATTGCTCCAAAGAGTGTTTTTCCAGAAATGAGCAACTAAGTGTTGTGCCACCAAATGGTCCCTTTTTATTAAGGCATACAGACTCTGCCATTAGGGCTATGTCAATGTGACCGAGAGACTGTTGCTTCCTGCAGGTTTATGTACAGTTTTAAAACCACCAGAATCATTTTGGGTGATAAAGATTTGACAGTCTGGGTCATTTGAATGGTTATTTTAAAACAGCACAAGCTTTGTTTCCACATGACTGCATTCATTCTGCAATATGGGTCTTGTGAGCCACAGACAAAACTAAGCTTTCAGAAAGTAAGAGATTCGTAAGGAATGAAGTGAACAAAAATGCTGGAAATGGCCACATCTGAGGTTCCCCTGCAAACCAGTGAATACACGGGACTGCCCATAGCAGTCTGAATGTGGTGATTAGAACCAAAAGGCCTGTAATACAATTTCTTTTCTACCACTGTATTCTGCTTGTATGATAAAACATGATTTAATTTGTCTTAACACCAAGACAGAAGTAACCAGCTGATACAGTTTTATAGAGAAACACATTTATTACTGAAAGACTTCCACTCATAGTTGTCAGTAGCTTGTTTCATGCTCTGACATTGAGGTGGAAAGTACCACGCTTCTCTCATTAATAAAGCAGCTTTGTGCAGAGTGAGAGATTGACCCTCATGTTCAATGAGAAGCAAATGAGGCTCCCGCCTTGCTATTTTGTTACCCACGTAACACAAAATCCTGTGGGCTTTCCAGCAATTCTGCATTGATTGAAATCTGTCTGTATAGGTTCATCTGCAAGAAAGAACACATTATGGTTGAGGCAGAGTTTGAAAATGTTGATAATGTGTTTTGAAAGTGTCCTGGAAGAGTGTCTGCTTATTAGCATGGATCCAGCAAATGTTCTGAGTGTCTGAATCACCGTAAACTTGTGACTGGTTCAATTGAAATGAGTGTGAATATGAGTATGGTGGAAATTCATCTCCTTGTCAAATGTTTTTATATTGTCGTTCATCTAGCTGACTCTATTCTAAATTTGTTGTTTGGAAGCATGTAAAATATTTTTAACTGGGATGGGGAAAGCAATCCTTTATGCACAACGTGTTTTCTACACTTGCTAAATTCTCAAACTGCAACTGACCAATTGTTACCATTCCTTTCATATTAACAGAGAATGCGGACAGTGATGTGTTGATATAAAAATTTTCCTAAATCCCCATCAAGCTTCCTATTAATAATGTGTTACTGACTGTCCTGCGGTGTTGAGTGGGACCTGTGCGTGCTTGCTGCCTTGGCTTTTTCAGTGAAAGCCCCTCACTTGTCTTCTCCAGCTGACTGTGATTGAAGCTGGGCTCACACTGGGTCTGCCTGTCTCCTTCTGTGTTTCCTCTCACCCACACCCACCAAATTATGGTTAGTTCCCATGTATGTAAAGGTATGTATGTGAGCCAGTCTGGGGAGCTGGACAATTGTCTATTTTTGTGAGTGTGGCTGCTGCATTGCGTATTGCTTATGTTGGACATAAAGAGCTCCCTTCTTCTGTAGCGTGGAAACTTGTGAGCAGGTGGAGGATGGGAAAAAGACCCATTTGCAGGGTGCTGTTGCTCTGAGGATTGTGTCCAATGCCAGCTGTTAGGAACCTCTCTTCAAGAGCTGTGTAGCTTTGACAGTCGGTTGGTTTCTCTCAGTGCACAGTGGTACATTTTGAGATCAAGGAAAGGGAGAACATTTTTGATCTGGGAATAAAGACTATTTTTAGAAAAAATATTTACTTAGCTGTGGAGGGGATTATTTCCACAGCAGGTAGGAACGTTCCTTCTGTTTGGGCACTGTAGTTTGATTGCCAGATACAGAATTCACATTTGGCACCATTCCCAGGTGTCCTTTTGTTGATATTACATAATTGAAAGGGTGAAAAATTGACCTTAATCTGAATGGTGATTTAGTTGGATACTGTGTAACCCTTCTGAGTTGCTGATGACCTACCCACTCTGCTCTGGTTTCTAACCCTGTTTCTAAATCTTACTGAAAGAGCTGCTGCTTTGTGTACAAAAAAAGATAATGGTTTGCTTTTGGGGGAAGATTTCTCAAGCATCTGTTACTGCAGTATCCTTTCACCTGATATATCCAGTTCCCACTTTTACGTATGTAAGTATAAATAAAACTGGAACACTGAATGACACCTGTCTGCAGTTTTTCTCCCAGTGGTCTGTGGAGGCAAATAGTATGTGTGAATGCTATGCTCAAAACACATCCTGTGTGACATTTTTCTTTTATACTTCCGTCTTCACTGGAAGTATTACACAGCAAGGAAGAACTGGCTGCTCCTGATCATTCATGCAAAACAGCATCTTTGAGATTTAAATGTGCCCTTGTGACTAGCGTGCTAATTGACAGCATGCTTCATAAAAGTGCTGAAGCAGCATAAATTGGTTTAACTGAAGCAGATTTTGCAGAGGTTACTGTGCAGAGGGTTCTGCAGTTTTACATAGCTGTCAAGTGCAAATGTAAGGTAGGTGCTGGGGTGGGCTCACTCGTTTGTTGTGGAGGATGTGGTGTCAAGGAGCTTGAACAGTGACTGTCATGACGTAGTAGTTTGCCACTGAAGTCTTTGACTGTAAAAACTCGGAAGAGGGGAAGGAAGGAAGGAAGGAAGGAAGGAAGGAAGGAAGGAAGGAAGGAAGGAAGGAAGGAAGGAAGGAAGGAAGGAAGGAAGGAAGGAAGGAAGGAAGGAAGGAAGGAAGGAAGGAAGGAAGGAAGGAAGGAAGGAAGGAAGGGAGGGAGGGAGGGAGGGAGGGAGGGAGGGAGGGAGGGAGGAGATGAAAATCTGCTTTGCAGGCCACAAGTAGCTGTTGCAACTCTGTACGTACATCTGAAGTGAAATTGTGAATGGACTGTATGTGGTGGGAAGTGCTCTCAAAGTGTGTGGTACCTCAGTGGCAACCAAAGCATCCTTCCAGCACCCTTTTCTCCTGGAACTGAAAAGGCTTTCTTTGTGCTGCTTTCCAGCAAAGTCTGTGACTCTGGTCCTCATTTTCTTCTCACTTAGTCATCCCTCATGGACAGTGGTGGTGCTGATCCTCTCTTAAATGTAGGGAGGTATGCAGATGAAAGAAAACTGAGCTACAGCATGGTATTATTATGATCTTTGCCACAACAGAATTGCCTAGCCTTCCATGCTTATCTCATCCTGCACTTAATCTTGGAGACCAAATAGTAGCCTTTTTTAAACCTGAGGTTATAGCACGTGTCAACCTGCCATAGAAATGATAGAAATTAAAATAACTTTTTCATTTCTCCCAAAGCAGAGAAAAAGGATGGGAATTCATATTTACTGTGCTATAACATCATTCACAAGCTTTCTGTTTATGGGGAAAGAGAAAACAAACCAAATGAACCAACCAGCCAACCAACCAAAAAGAAGTAGCTGTTGGATTTCAGCATAATTTCAACCTGTCTGTGGATGGAAAACAAACCACTGTGGCAGACCTGGACAGAATGATTCATGGATATGTAGTTGTAAATTGTGTAAAACTGATGATACTCTTGTGCCCATGATGGAACCATATCTGTATAACTAAATAGCCGTTAAAAAAAACTGCCAATTTTATGGACTGAAAGTGGGCTGAAGTTGTTGTTACGGTATCACGTGGGTCACACGGAGGGGCAGCAGTTTGCTCTCAGCTTCTTTCCTCATCACCATTCCCCCACCAAAGAAGGGGTGTTACTTGATCCCAGCGAAGGTGTTTCTGGGGCAGCAGCAGTGTAACCTTGATCATGGCAGCCTGCAAAGAAGGCTTGGTGTGATGCCAGAGGGCCTCCTGAAATAACGAGACATTGAGCCACTGGTTCGGCTAAAAGACGTGTCACCAGGGAATGGCTGGTGAAGTGAATCCACATGTGTTTCAGAATAGATAGGTGCCACTAGCTGGGTTCATTGTTCGTGAAACAGCAAGTGTCATATTGATGTAATTTCCACTGGGCTGTGTTTTGGTCATTTGTCCCTTGGGTTTGTTATCGCTTTGTCAGACTGGGATGCTATACTGAATCCTTTGTAACCAGAAGTTCTGAAATAGAGAAAAATGTTGGCTTCTCCCTGCCCCCTCCTTTTTCCCCCGACAGCGATAGCAGAAAAGCGCCTTACAGTGTTAAAATGTTTACATCCTCCTCTGCCTTCTTCATATTTTTGTGGATTTCCATTTGACTTTTTAATAATTTTTGTTATTTATTTATTGATCAATTGTTATTTTTTGGTTGCCTAAATTCCAGTTATTGCTGACTGCAAAAGGTCTTAAAATGTGAAAACAATTTATCTAAACATTTTGAAAAAGGGCTTGTTTTTCACGTTTGTGTTAAGAAATTTGATTATTTCTGTGCAGTTAACACTGAGATCATAATTTAATTTCCATTTAAAAGTATCCTTTAGCACTGGACATAACTTCCGCTTCTATGGGCAAGAGTGGCACCACAACAAAATAGGGTGATAACAGAGCATGTTGCGAAAGAGTTGAAGTGTGTTTTATTTTTTTTTTCCCCAGAAAGAAGATTCTCCTGAAAATATTATTGATTTAATATTTTGTGACTTTCTGTAGACAAACAAGACTTGTTCTTTTAAGCCGTACTAGCCAATTAGATATTTTTGCTGGCTTTTTACAAGTGTTTACAATTTTCAGCCTCCAAAGTATGTGCCAAAAAATAATTTTCATGCAAAATCATTTTGGATGCAGCAAACCAGTTAATAATTCATAAGGTATAAATGTCAAAAATAGTCTTTGACTTTCCAGATGAGTCACTTAGAGCTCATCTGTCTTGGAAAGTTATGGCATCATAATCTAAGGACTGAATTTGAAGTGCTGCAATTTTACAAGTATAACTCTACAATGAATGGATTTCTTTCTGCCGGTAGAAGAACAGCATTTCAATTTAATTGGCTTTGTTTGTAAAGGGATCTGAGGACAGCACACTTAACCGCATCCTTCCATTGGAATGAGAGTGTTTGCACAGAACTGGCCAAGGCATTAAAGATAACCAGTTATTGTATTTTTCTCAACTAATGGAGATTTATGTTTCTGTAGGAATGCTATCTGAAGTTAAACTTGGGTCTTGCTCCAGGTGAAGTGGAAGAAGGTTTCAGTGCTTAGGAGACAGTCCTAGATGAGTTTTCTGTTGGTTGCTTCATTCCATTTCTTTGTGTTGGCCAGGATGAGGTGGAATTTGATTTTCTACTATTATGAAAAGAAAAAAGAACTTTTAAAACAAAGCTGAGGCATAAGAAAAGTTCAACAATACGCAGATGTTTTCAGGAGCCAAGACGTTTGAATGTGGAAATGTGCCTTTACATGCAAAATAAGCACACATACACATGGTTTACTGATTAGATTCCTTCATCCAAGGAGCCTTCCACTAGCATCAACAAATGGAAGTTTTTCTCTCAGGAGGGATGGCTGGATCTTATGGTACCTCTGTTATTTGTGGTCTAAATAATTTTTTCAAAATATGACCATATTACTCTGAGGCTGGCGAGGAAATCTTTTCTTTTCCACAAAAGTGCTGAAAACCACGTTACCATAGATGAGGCAAATCCACCACTGTTGGAATTGGACATAACTGTTGCAGGCAGTAGGCGTATACCGTATGCATCTGGCCTGTCTTAAGTATAGACAGGTAAAATGTGAGTTTCTAGATGAGAGGAATACTTAACTGCCTACAGCAGAGGCAAACTTACATAGTTCTGAAATGAATAATGTAGATCTTTAACTTTTTTATACAGAAAAATTTTCCTCTGCTGGTTTTGTCTGGTTTGTTTCACCTGTGTAAACTGCTCATTGTAGATTGACCTTGGCTGGATGCCAGGTGACCAGGTGACCCCCTCCTCAACTGGACAGGGGAGAGAAAATATAACAAAAGGCTTGTGGGTCAAGATAAGGACAAGGAGATAACTCAGGAATTACTGTTACCGGCAAAACAGACTCAACCTGGGGAGGTTAGTTGAATTTATTACCAATCAAATCAGAGTAGGGTAATGAGAAATAAAAATGAAATCTTAAAACACCTTCTCTCCACTCCTTCCTTCTTTCTAGGCTCACCTTCACTCCTGACTCCTCCCCCTAAGTGGTGCAGGGGGATGGGGAATGGGGCTTGGGGTCAGTTCATCACACATTGTCTCTGCTGCTCCTTCCTCCTCACACTCTTCCCCTGCTGCAGCTTGGGGTCCCTCGCGTGGGAGAGAGTCCTCCACAAACTTCTCCACTGTGGATCCTCCCCATGGGCTGAATTGTTCACAAACTGCTGCAGTGTGGGTCCTTTCCACAGGGTGTAGTCCTTCAGGAACAGACTGCTCCACTATGACCCCATGAGGTCACAAGTCCTGACAGAAAACGTGCTCCAGCATGGGCTCCTCTCTCTGCAGCTCCACAGGTCCTGCCAGGAGTCTGCTCCAGTGCAGGCTCTTCATGGGGCCACAGTCTTCTTTGGGAGTATACACCTGCGCTGACATGGGTTCCTCCACAGGCTACAAGCGGGTCTCTGCTCCACCATGGACTCCATGGGCTGCTGGGGGACAGCCGGCCTCACCATGGTCTGCACTGTGGGCTGCAGGGGAATCTCTGCTCCACCACCTGGGGCTCCTCCTGCCCCCCTTCTTCACTGACCTTCGTGTCTGCAGAGTTGTCTCACATATTCTCACTCTTCTCTCTGGCTGCAGTTGCACCATTTTCCAACCTCCCTTCTTAGATATGTTATCCCAGAGGTGCTAACACCATCACTGAATGGCTTAGCTGTGGCCAGTAGTGAGTCCATCTTGAAGCCAGCTGCCACTGGCTCTGTTGGACACAGGAAACTTCTAGCAGCCTCGTATAGAAACCATCCCTGTAGCCCTCCTGCTACCAAAACCTTGCTGTGCACACCCAATACACTGCTACAAAAAGGACACATAGCAGCAAAGCTTTGCATGGTAGAAATGGGATTCTCTTACTAAACGAAGAGCCACAAATACCTGATATCAAAATATATGTATTTTGTTTTCTTTGTAGTGTTGTAATTCAAAATAATTTAAGTCAGGGTGATTTGGGACCTGCCATTTTCACAGATGTCACATCCCTCCTCAAAGGTCTGGATTGGCACATTTCAGAATGGCTGCATTTTGATGGCCAATAACCTGTAATACTTGAAATAGACTGTAGAGCTTTTGGTGTTCTCCGGGGAGTATTCTGTTTTTTATTTAACTGTAATGATGGGTGGGAGTAAGATACCTGAAAGGAAGATGAGTATGAAAGAGTGAGGATTCCTCAGCAGAAATCCTTGAAAACTGAGCAGAAGCAAGTTCTGTGTGCCAGTATGTACAGACTGCTCTGACTAGAGGCAGAAAAAATGTCAGGCCTTAGTGAATGAAGCCAACGCTTGCTGTTTCCATCTTGATAGCCTGCTGTAGCCAGGATCCTCAGTTCCTGATCTAGACACTGTGATACTATGTATTGTTCCAACCCAGGAAAATGATGAGAACTGTTCCCAAAACACATACAGCCTAAATAATACCAGCAGATCGAAGACGTCAGCATGGATTTAATGGTGTCCGTCAGTATATGTGGTATTGGAAGGTGGTTAAGGAGGGGAAAGGACAACATTGATTCTAAGATAAGGACCCTATCTGTTGTAGATTTCCTGTCTCATGGGGAGAAAGAATAAGGAAAAGGAAATACTTCCCTGCTGCTCTGGTTTGGACATAGTCTTCTAACAAAAACTGCTGGACATTCACTGGAAATAAGCTGTCTGTGACTCAGGTGCTTGTTCCTTCCCTAGGGAGAGTTCGCTGTCCTGACCAGAGCACTGACTCCCAAAGCTTTTGCTAGATTTTGGTCAGCAAGGTGCCCGTTTCAATCAAACCATTCACTGAAGTGCAAAACTGTCCTGGGCAGAAGCTGAGCTCTGTGTTAGTGTATTCCTGGGGCTTCTGCAACCTTGTGACGTCTGCACCGTCGGTGACTGAAAATAACCTGGCTGGGTCACAAAGGCAAAACGCAGTAGCAGATTTACTAGCTATACAGATGTGTGGCTTTTCATGATTAAAGGCAGAATTGTTCCAGTTTGTCTTGCTTTTCCATAACCCTGACGCAGGGAGAAGACTTTGTTGCCTTAATGAGATAAAGCATTGCTGCTAACTGTAAGATAAGAATTTTAGTATATCTTTAGTAAAGGAGCTATCCTTTTGCTCAGTGCTGCTCAGTGCATAGTATAAGTAACTAAATTGTATGTCCTCCTTCCCCATATCACTGTTAATTCCTGGACACATGTTTTTGTGACTCAAAAGACCTAGAAAGGCTCAGCTCTGGTTTTATTCCTTGATGAACATCCCAGATGTAGTGGCCAAGCAAGCAGCTGAGTATTCTTGGGTTGAGTTCTGACTGGGGACTACTGGTACCACTGCAGAATCCAGTTTAATAATAAAATAAGTTCCTGAGATAAAACCAAATTGGAATATGGATGGACTTAAATTTGAAAATATAGGAGAAGATTCAATTATGTCCAAGGACTGGCCTTACTCTCATTTCTGTTGCTGTAATTTTGGCTCTATTAGGGTAATTGCTGACTCGCTCCTCTTATCTTGAGAACAAGACCACTTCCCAAGTCATACATTAAAATCAGCGGTATGGGATTTCTAGCAACTTTTATGAAAAGCAGGCAGTCTTCCTGAGCAGATTTGGAAGGTTCTTTAGAGACATGCAGATATGATAGTGTTACATCTTGTTCACTTGCATTCTGTGAAGCACTTTTTCTCTCTCTTCTTACATAGCACATTGGAGCAAGGGAGATTTGAAAATATAATGAAGCTGCAATAAAACAGACTATTGTAGTTCCATATTTTTTCCATTTTTGTTTGCAGATTAACTACACTTCTGTCCAGGGCAACTTCTTCATTTACAAGCAGTCAAACAGATTCACTGCTGTAGACTTCTTTTTCCCTGATTTCCTCCTGATATTTCTTTCAAACCTTTGTAAAATATTATTACTGAGAGCTGTATTTCCTTTAAATGCTATATTCATTTTCTTGCAATAAAAATAAATTTGGGAAGGTAAATCAAGCAGCTGGGAAATAAGCCACACATGCCAAATGAGCTTTTTGTTAAGGAATGAAGACCAGGTCAAGAGTATGTGTAACAGCCCTGTGGATGGCTGAGCCAGAGGCAGAACCTGCTTGACTTAGGGCTTTAGAGAGCATGTGAAGGAGCAGGTAGCAGAGGGCCAGCAAGAGGGGAGAGTGGGACCAGATGTTGACTTTGTATGCTGTGTTTTAGGAATTTTATTAGCATTACACTGAGAACAGAAGAGCATGTGGGGAAGATTATGACTCTTTTTTTTTTCTTTGTGGGAATATAATGGAAGATTGGTGAGGAGAATTGTAAATACGCTCAAGCGACTGCAGCTGGAGTGGAGAAAAACACATATATCATGCTAATTGTTGTTTAGCCTTGTGTGCTTGATGAAGTAGGATCTCTGTGTTTAGATAACATAGGCCTGTGAAAGAGGCCTTATTGAACATCCTTGAAATTCCTTTTCTACTGCAAGCAAAGACCAAAGCAGTGTGGTAAACTGTGCTGGTGTGAATCCCTGGTACACAGGTGAAACCAGCAGGCTCGCTGATCTAGCAAGGACTGAGCTCTGCAGTGCCTGCATTCTCACTTGCGTATCTCTGCCCAGGTGCTTTTTTTGGGGATCCCTGAGTTAGCAAGGTAACAAAAATAAATGTACTCTTTGCGTTTCATCCATGGGTTATGATTGTTCCTGTGACCTGCTTGTGCTGGCTCACACACTGCTCTGTAATGCAACATCATGCAAGTAGTCATGGTAGGATGGCACACTGCAGGTGTCACTGTCAGAAGTCAGCAGCTATTTGGGGTGTCCATTTTCTGCCTTAAAATCTCCACTGTTGCCCTTGAGAGCGTCTGGGTTTGTGGTTATAGATTTAAGATGTGTGGTGTTGAAACCTAGCAGTGTGAATAAGCTTGGATGAGCAAATGCCAACTTGCTCCTTAGCATTCCCAGGTGAGAGCTGAGAGTGCTTTGAAGTGTTGTTGCTCCATTTTTTCCTGCTCGGGCTTGCCTTGGAGCTTACCTTCTGTACATTGAGGAAGGAAGTAATAGCCATTTCTGGGTGCCCTGTGCTAAGCTATGGGGAAGCCTTGGGAAAGATGTGTTACAGAAACTCAGTCCTGTTGTATCATAGATAAATGTATCTCACTGACAAAAATGCTCAGGGATGACTGAGAGGGCGGGGGAAGTGGGGAGGGAAAAGAAGAGGAAAAAAATAAATGAAAGCATAGTTACAGCAACTTTGTTTCCTACCCCAACCCTTCCCAGCCTGTGCCAAGAGGAAAATCTCTGCAGTGCATGGTTCTGCAACCATTTCTCTTCTTACATCTCTGCTGCAAAGTGACCTGAAGGGAGGCAAAAGTGACTTTTGTCTCTTTTTTTTCAGTGCAATCTTTTGACATCTGAGGAATTTCTGGCAGGGTTGGGGGCCTAGTTTCCTCTGCATCATCTCAATGTCACCGAGGAGCTGGGACTTAATTAATTCATTGTGACTGTAACAGTGACTCCTTGGCTTTACTGAAATAATGTATTTGGTTTGCAGACTGGAAAGGCTGGGGTTTGTTCTGATACCTTTTTTATCTTTAAACAACAAGGGTGCTCTCATTAACAACTGCTGTAAATTATAAACCAGCACACTATGGCTCTTAATTCTTAAATATTTAAAAGGTAGATGAATCAGTTCACAAAAGCAGAAAGTGTTCTTATAATATCGAAGGTCTTTCAAGCAGGCAGTGCATAATTAAGACTTCCAAAAATATTCCCAGAATTTTGTCTCCTATTGTGACTTGTTGCAAGTGAACAATGGAGGTGACCTGGAGACATGCACTAATGTGTGTGCTCTGTGCCTTCACTCAGCAGCAAAACAATGTTCTGCAGAATGAATTCTGTTGTGTTGGAGTATTTTGCTGATTTATTTTATTTTGAATGTTCAGAGGACATTTTTAACACAGCTTTTTTTTTTTCCTCAAGTATTTTTAAAGTCTACAATCCTACACATCAAGAGCATATTACAGAATCAAGATGCTTTACAAATTAATAATGCTGGATCCTTTTTATTTATTTTTTTTTTTCTGAATTGTCTTGACTTCAGGGTTTAAATTTTTAGTTCTTTTAAGTGTAAAAACTAATGTTTTTTTATAAGCATATCATTAGAAGACTTAAGATCTTTGAGGGGAAAATAACACATAGCAGGAGAGAGATGACAGCCATTGCAAAGACCTGGCAGTAATTCTTCTGAACCACTTTGTCTCCTTACAACTTTCCTCCTTTGGGAGCTGCTCCAGTTTAAAATGTGTGCCGGATCTTTCACAGATGCATGGTTGTGCCCCTCCCTTGTGCCTTCATTCAGATTGAGTGATGTAGCAGCTGACCTGAGCTTCTGTCTATGTTGGACAGTCATACAGCACGAAAGACATGGGTCTGTAGAGCAAAGCAAGTGGCACAGACGACACAGCGTTCCCCAATGGAAGTTTATGATTTATTTTTAGTTTGATTTTGGAATAACTCTGGTCTGGTCCTGTGGACTGAATGTCTGCTAGTGGTTGAAGAACATCAGGATTTCTGCTTCAGTTTCGTTCAAAAGGAATCCAGTTCACATACTACAAGACTGCTGTGTAGTGTAGGTCATATCTAGATCTAGATCATAGTGGAGTATAGGGATGACCATAAGATTTATTTTAAAACATTGGCACCTGATCTGTACTGAAATGCTAATGCACTTGCAATCTGGAAAAGGTACTTGGTAGTTGCTAAGCATTTATAATTTATTTGCACTACTGAAAATACTTTCACAATCTAAATGCTTGGGAAAACTGCAGAAAACAATCTGAGTTCAGGAGGGCTTTTCTATGTCATATGAATATTTAAAGTCTTGTTTTCACACAGCTGTGGAAAGCTCTCTGTTCAGCTCATGGATTGACTTGAGTTTTAAATATAGTATATTTCTCGGCTACTACAAACTTCCTTTGCAAGCGTGTAGGTAGATAAAAGAAGAAAAGCAACATCATCCACAGAGAAAAGAAATCATGTAGATTTATGGACAGAGAGGGCTGCATTTTAAGAAATGGTGTAATAGTGAACAGATGTGGCAGAGCAGGTTTCTTTATCTAGAGTGCATTTTAAAGAAGTAGATTGTATCTTCTGTGGCAGAGACCTCTATGGGGACTATTACAGACCTATGAAATAGTAAGAGGCCATTGCCTTCTGAAAAGCAGTGTGCATAAATGTGATCTCTGGTGCTTTGGGTAACAATTGTGCTCTGGGTAACACTTGCCATGCAGAAGTATCATCTTCAGCAGATCTGAGGAAATGGGTGCCACACTATAACACTGATTGTTCACGTCTCCAAGGTTTGGATCACGCAGACCTGGGAGGCTGGTGAGGCAGCTTCTGTACTCTGTTGTGAGCTCTGATACCTGCCTTTAGTTGGCCTGAGAAGTAAAGGATCCTTAACCGCTCCTTTTCTGTGCACCCACATAAAAGCAGGGCAATAGATACTCCTTGTAACTGAGGGATCCCCACTGGCAGTGAAAGCTTTGCTGTGAATTCTCCCTGTTTTGCATCACTTTTATCTCAGCAGTATGCCAAAACTGTGACACTGACAAAAGAGCTGCAAACTAGAGAGGAAACTCTGTGGATTGTTGATGTCTTGGTATGCCAAGAGGGATGGCTATTGTAAATGTGGTACTGAGGGCAAATGTCTATTTTTACTGCTTCTTATTTCTGTTACATATCACTTTGTTTGTCTCTGATGGGAGCCATTGCTCTTACATAACCAGAGCCCAATGAGTAGAGTGGAGTGTGATCCTGCCTTATGCCAGTCTTGCTGCAGAGATGTGCTGTGGAACTCCTGACTTGCTAAATTGCCTAAGTGTACAGTGCTGGTGAGTAATGGTACTGCATACCTGTCTCTTGTCAATGACTTAAAAATATGTTGGTTTTAAGCTACACTTTTCAGCCAGAAATAGACCTACTATTTCTCCATGACATGCCAGCTGAGATTTTGCCATTGATCAAGTATTCAGTGGGTCTGGAAGATTAATCTACACTCAAAAGGAAAAGCTCCGTGTAGGAACTGGAACATCTTAGATGGCCATAGGAAGTCCCTGGACTCTGCATCTCTCTGAAGAGTCAAGAGGATACCTCCCAGCCTCTGGAGGCTTAATCTTTCCGGATACTTCAGTCAAGCAATGCACTTTGCTAGAGCCACATGGCTTGAATTTTAATTACCTTCCCATCCTTCATTTGCACTGCAGATGATTTGTTGCCTGTAGTAGGAGAAAGATGGGGACATCCTCTACATTTATGTTATTTTTAACACCTTATATTTAATTTCTTTGTAGAGTTTAAGGTGTAGATGAAGGGATTTTATTTGGAGAGGTAAATTTTTAGCATTGAGAATGAACAGATTGTAGTTCATCATATTTTTAAAATTTGGGCTACACTTCTCAAAGTTCTCACAAAGGGTTGACAAATTGTAATAAACACCACTTGTCATGAATACAACTTTAATTAACGAATTTATAGTTTTGTTATTATATGTGGTGAGAACCGTTCTCTCTTTAAACAGATTGGGATACCTCCTATTTAATCATGGAGATGAAGCTGTGGGAGACCTATGGGATATTTCTTTTATGTCTGTGCTGGCCATAGCAGTCCAACTGCAGAGGTCCTATTGCTCGTATGTAAGTGAAGCAGTGCCACTGCGATTTTAACCAGTGTACCTACCCACGAAGTATATGGTTCTTGATCTTTGAACTGGAATTGTGGACTTCAAAAGGTTTGAACGACCACTGGTGAGAGAGCAGTCTGAACAAACTTAGTATTGTGTGTTTGACCATGAAATTGTTAGGAGGCTTTTCTTTTTTTCATTATGAATTGTGTTATGAATTTGAAGAAGATAAAACGATTTTTCATGTCAGAACTTCTAATGCATGCAAGGTCTGATTGGTATGCCACAAATAATTTTGAGAACAAAAAGAAAAGCGGAAATTCAGGAGAAAAACACACCATTAGCATTCAACACTACACAAGAAGTTACAGGAAGAAAAAATTAAAAAGCCAATAACAGTTTGCTATACTGCCCCAAAAGGACTGAAAAGAGACACTTCTAGTGCCAATTCCCTGAATAGTGTTAGAGCCATGTTATTTTGATCTATTATGTTTTATATTCATTCTCCTTAGAGACAGATTTTATTAAGTTTTAATTGTGTGGCTTCCATGCTTTCATTGAAGCATGAGAACAGAATGGTATGGTCATGCCAATAAAATATGTAGGTAGCTAATACTTCCTGTGGATCAGTTAGATATCTTGTGTTTGGTTTAGCTTGTATTTGCTACTGATAATACTGACCCTCAGAGCTCAGCGTGCATTGAAACCTGAACATACTGATGAGAGAAGAAAACATTAACAATGCTCTAATTCCTTTTATTTATGTGATGGGACATTTGTACCACAGCAATAAGATGATACCGGGTGTTGAAGTAACTGCAGCAGATACGCTGTTTTACTATCTATCTCATTATATGTCTCTGCTTCTATGAGGTCAGTGTGTTCTCTGAAGTCTTGCTTGGTAGGGGCTTGTGGATGTCAACATTTTCAAGGCTGCATGGATCTTTGAAGTTTTCAAAAAGCTCTTTTTCATTACAGGGTGTATTCATGTGAAGTGGATAATTTTTTTTTTCATTAAATCTTTTTAAATCAAATGTCAGCTCCGTTGTGTACTTCACCTGCATGCTGCAGAAAGGACATTTATCTGTACTTGTGCAAATAGCCTTCCTGAGTGCTCTGTTACTTCTGTTTACTTCTCTTTTTGAGGGCTATTATGATTTTTTAGGTTTAAGACTTAATGGCATCACTAAACAGCATGACAAGTGATTTTGGTTCCTTAATATGAACTAATCACTTGCAATTGGACCTCAACCTGTATAATGCATTGTATTTTTTCAGTGGAATTTTTGAGGGAGCTGCACACAGCAGAGGTGCAAGAGAAGCAACAGAGAGATTGTTTTGCCCTCAGACTGCTATAGCTTATGCCGCAGATAACTGATGTATCCCAGTGACATCCTACATAGACACCCAGTCCTCTACCTGTGTCCTTGCTGCCCTGAGGACAAAACCAGACAAAAATAAGCGTGTGACACATCATCCTTGATACACTTCCTCAGACATTTCCTTTATACAACACTAGTCTGATATGCACAGTTTTACAGCTCAGTTGCTTGAGTGACAGCATGAAAAGTAGCTGTGCCACTGATACTAACCCAGCTTTGGCTATTTTCAGATACCTTGGCAGTTTTCTGTTCTTGGGGTGATGCTGTATGTGGCAATTACTCATCCTCTGTGCTGGTCCTGGTGCTCTCTCTGAAACTATGAAACTCATAGGAGCCCTATAAATTACTTCATTATGTGACTTCTACTTGCTTTTTCACACTACAAATGTGTTTGTTTTTATTGCGGTTTTTCTGCCCACAGAACCCTCATCTTCCCTGCAAATTTCACCTCTGTATTCTCTGCAGAAAGGCCTGTGAGTCACTCTGTGCTTCTCTGTGTTTGGAGATGAATTTAAAATCCTTGAATCCAATTAGAGTCCCCCTGTAGACCTGCAAGCCTTTTTAATTTCATGTTCCTCTGCTTTACTTTTCCTTGTGGAACTAGCAGTGAAATTACTGCAATGCATCCCCTATTCACAAACCTGTATATGATTGTGTATCAAGCACTCCCAGCCATGAGGATGTGTACATTATACTTAGACAAAGGAAATAGGTGCTTTTGTGTGTGTCCATTTTTTCCGTGTGTCGGCACAGGAGATATTAAGATGTATACATTCTGTCTCTGGCAATCCACAGTACCTCTTCAGGCAGAATTTAGAATGAAGTGACAGGTCAAAGCAAAGCTACTCCTACCATCTGACCAGTGCAAAATATCTAAAAATGGTGCTTCCATTGTATACATGTCTGCTGCAAACACAAACAAAAGGGCAAAATGTGAATACTAGTAGAAAAGACTTCAGTAAGCTTTTTGGAGCAGACTCACGCAGAACATTATCCTGTTACAAAATGAAGGATGAAAGTGGCTTCTGAAGCGGTGATTAATATTTTATGTTGCAGATCCAAGTTGCAAATGATGGTAGTTTACTGAGACAAGCAGTACTATTTTGATCTACAGCATAGTCAGCTGTGAACATTTAAAAATCATGATATGGGCCATGATTATACTGAGAGGCTGAATTAAAAGCATGAGTTTTATAACAATACATTTGGACTGGTTTTGTAATGTTCTTGATTTGAAGCTTTGGGTGTTCATGTTTCCAAACCGTACAACAAGTGCAGGGGCCAAATGCTTACTTTAACAGTCCATTAATCAGACATTTTCGAGTAGCCATTTTCTTCCAAGTTCTGGAGGTTTTAGGAAAATACTAAATAAAATTGCAAGATTTCAAAGTAATAAAAGCTCAGAACTTTCAAAATCAATAAAAATAATTCCTCCATAGAGTAAGTACAGTATATAGCTTTTTCTTTCCATTGTTGATGTTGGGATAATATCCTTCCCAGCAAGTGACCTCAGCCACTCTTCTTAAATCTTACCCTTGAGGCCTTTTACCATCTTGGTTGCTCTCCTAATAATTTGATGTCCTCCTTATACTGAGATGCCCAAAACTGCACGCAGTACTTCAGACGGGGCTGCACCAGCGTGGAGCAGGACAGTCACCTCCTTGGCCGGTCAGTGATGCAGTGCTTGGTGCACCCCAGGATGCAGATGGCCCTTTTGGCTGCCAGGGCACGGGGTTGACTCATATTTGATTTGCTATCAACCCAAACCCCCAGATCTCTTTCTGCAGGGCTGCTGCTCTCCAACCTCCCATCCTGAAATTTATGTGTATAACCAGGATTATCCTGTCCCAGGTAGAGAATCTGGTACTTGCCAATGTTAAAATTCATATGGCTGGTGATTGCCCAGCTCTCTAGTCTATCCAGATCTCTCTGTAAGACCTCTCTGCCCTTGAGGGAGGCCACAGCTCTTCCTAATTTAGTATCATCGGCAAACTTACTTAATGTATATTTTATTCCTACATCCAGACCATTTATAAAAACACTAAAGAGCTCTGGCCATAAAATTGAGCCCTGAGGAACCACACTGGTGACTGGCCGCAGCCTGATGTAACCCCATTTGCTATAACTCTTTGAGCTTGACCCATCAGTGAATAGCTCACCCAACGTATTATAGACCTGTCTAACTGTGTGCTGGGCATTTTGTCCAGAGGATACTGTGATAGATAATGGATGCTTTAATTAAGTACTACACATCCTCTCCATTGCATAATATGTTTATGACATAATGTGTTTATGTTCACAACAGCAGACTGTGAAACTTCTTCAACCAGTCTTGACTATAAGAAAATTATTCTTGAGTCCCCTCCTCCAGTTCTACTTCATGAATTGTTTTCCCATATATAAAGCTGCAGAGATGACTCACCTGTGCTGGGTGATATCTTGCCCTGGTAGAGAAGTTTTATAAAAACAGCAGGACTGCGACTCAGTTCTTCCGCACTGAGCAGAGGGAACCAGCTCCAGATAAATTTGACAAAATGAGCTCTGCGTGTTGCAGACTCTGCCTACAGGATGGTGTTCAGTGGCAGCGGGAAAGGAAAGCTTTACCTAAACAAGGATCACTGTACCAATATGGAAGTATTAGTATATGACCCTGTCAAATTGGTGTGATTTCTTTATTAACAATGCCATTGTGATTAAAGCCACTATGAAACCCAGACAAGTAAAACAAATGATAGAAGAAAAAATTGCTTTGCTACTCCTGTGCCAACAAGTTCTTTTGGCAGAGGTCTGGAGGTCAGGAGTAAAGTCAGTTCTCAGCCAACACTCAGTTGTGTCAGGGCAGGTATGCACTGTAGATCTGCCTTAAGTGGTGGGTGTGAAGAAGGAAGGACAGGGGGGTGGTCATGTAGTGTCACTCATGCTGGCCAGAGAGCCTGAAGCAATAATGAGTTACACCAGGCTGCAGAAGGCTGCTCAGGGGTACAGTGTCTACATGTATCTTAGGGATCAACTCAGATCCCCAGGTTCTTAGGGGATGCAAGGTCAGGTCTTAAGGCACTGTGCAGGTGATGAAAATGTCATGCTTCCTGAAACATTCAGTTGTGCTTTCAAACTTTTCATGTAGGCTCAAGGTTTTGATTTAAGGCTAGGAAGGCAGATTTCGATACGTTATAGTAAACAGTTTGTGTTTGCAAGCGTATTTTAAACCAGGGTTTCACTGACTGTCTGCTATTCTTTCTTAAGCAGCTTCAGTTTCTTAGAGTAGAAGAGGTTATTTAGCAGTGAAAGGCACTGAAAGCAATAAAGACATCTAGTGACACTGCAAACTGGGACCTACTTACGAGTAAGTAGGTTATAGCGTTACAAGAGCAAAGGAGTTTACCTGGTGAGAAATTCTGTCCCTTCTTTCATAATGGCAGAGAGGACCACATCCTCTGGGTCTTTCCCTGAAGCCCTCATGTGTCCTTAGCCAGAAAAGTCATTTTTGATTGAGACAGCCAAGTGAGGGACCTCTCAGCATCAGGGATGCAAGTGCTAGCAGAATTACTGCCAGGGAAAAAAAGAGAAGATGGCTTTGGTGGAGTATCACTCTGGAAAACTCTGTGTTCAGGAGACAAAAACAGCTTGAAGATGAGCACAACAGTGAGGATTAGTGGGCAATACTGATACATGCAGCCTCACTGGCATTTAAAACCAAGTAAGAGTATTTATTATCTTTTTTTTAAGGACCTCCAGTGTGAACTCTCTAATTGTGCAAATATGAGAACTTAATTTAATTTTCTTGAAAAATGGATATTGAGTAAGTAATTTCCTATAAACAATGTCTTTTTTTTTTTTTAATAGGAACAGAAAGAAAGACCTCTTGAAAATCTAAGTTTCCATTGTAAGCTGTCTGAAAGGTGGAAACACAAACATTCAAAACACAAATGCTGGATTTAAAACCCCCGCATTTTTATACTTGCTCTGGACAAGGAAAAAGCGATGCATTTCCAGATGGGGATGCAGTCTTTACCGGAAAGACACACCACACACCACAAATTAAACAAGTAGCTTTAGAAAATGGTGGTAAACAAATAGTTAAGAAATCAGTAATGTGTGGTAATGCACAAATACCCTTACTGTACATTCCAAATTACACCAATGACAATTGGTCTTTCAGTCTTGATTTTTTTTGTGACGAGAGTGTCTTTGTGACACTGAAGTTCTGACACGTCCCAGGCTCCGACATAGTGCTGCTCATTATCAAAGGACCACAGCACAGCTAAGCCGTGGTAACTGTTGTATGGCATGCTTTTAGTCTGCAGCAAGCACAGATTCAACTTAATCTAGGAAGTAACTTTAAATTGCTTTTGAGCACAATACTCTGCAGAATCTAGCACTGCCAAAAGGATTATGCATTGTTCAAGGCTTTTAAGCTCATTGTCTTTTCTCTGCTTTTTTCCCTCCTGTACTGTATGGAGGCCCACATAGGGAATCTGAAGAAGGTGGAAGATTCAAGATAATTATGTTTTATAGGAACAGTGTCTCTGATTAAGACAGAAAGGGAAATGATTTGCAGGGTATTTTGGAAATTGAACAGCATAAATAAAATAATCACTTTGTAATTTATATAGAACAGTCAATTTGACATTTTTGTCATGTTCAAAATACCCCCATCTGTGTGTGTTTGCTTCAGATTTAGGTACTTGCTATGCCAAGTAGATGAATTATCACTAATCTAAGGGTTAAATGAGTTCTAATTTGTTGCAGTACATAAGTAGAGGAAAAGAAAAAAAGGTTACTCCATTTGTCAAGTGAATTTCAAATGAGACAGGAAAAATAAGCACATTGATTTATTTGCTTTATGGATCAGACTACATACATGTATTTATTTTGAGCTTTGGCAATTCGAGACTCAAAGAAGACATTCAGCTGAAAAGCCAGTAGTGACCTGAAATTCACATCGGTATGTTAATGGTGCCTGTCTGTTGGACATTACAAGGTCACATTTCTTCTAGGCTTCCCCAGAACACTGCTGATTTGCAAAATTGAGTTTCCCACTGTTCTTTCCATTGTGCTTGCCTGGGGAGAGACCAGTGACATTGGAACAGTGATGCCTGTTTTGGCTGGGAGCACTTTCAGTCAAGTCTGTGGTTTGCAGCATAGTGTGTGCTCTGTGTTGGTGCCCCAGAGCGTATTGCTCCCTCATGACCTCTTCTTAAAGGGAAACTGCATTTACTCTCAGCTCTTGCTTTGGTTTGAATTCAGCCTAAGAAAATGCTCTCTGTGGAGAAGCTTGACTGTTGTCTACTTTTACCTTTCTTCCAGCAGAACACTATTTAGTTTACATCCCTTTCCATTCCAACACATTTAAATGTCTGCTACAAGAGGGAGACTGGAAATTTTCTGTTGTATTTTGCTGTTCAGTCTTTCTTTTGAACTCTCTTGATGCTGGCCTTGAGGAGACATTGAAAAAAAATACTAGTTTTCAGGAATTAACAATGCATTTTAAGAGAAGAAAAGAGGTTCAGACTTTTTCAGAAGTCCATCTTGGCATAATCATGTTGCAGTAAGTGGGTGGAAGACAAATTCAATACTGTTCATGTATCTATCTGACTTGGTGGCATATAAAGACACAAGCATAGAGGAAAATATGGAGTGTTCACGGGATTATCAGTATGGACTTTTCTCTAGAAACATGTAATACTAACCTTGTTGAAATCTGCTGGTCATGGTAATAGTATGCAATAGTAGCATTATAATTTAAGATTAGTTCTTGCCATGATGGTGAAGTGCAATTAAATTTAATAGGAACTGCAATTCCTTCTGTCAACATGGCACTTACTATTTGGTTCTTCAGTCTTTTTATACTACCTTCTGTAGAATTAATTTTCATTTTTGATGTAATCATTAAATATCTCATTAACAAATACGCAGCGGAATAGTTGGCTTATAAAAACAATACAGAAAAACTTAGCAAATTCATACTGTTCAACCAGTGGAAAATAGTCACCATTTTCAGCAGCAGATAAGAGGTTTATTTTTTTTTTCCCCCATGAAAAGATTTTTTTTTTTAATAGTATCAGCAGTTACCTACTAGATGACCAAAATTACCTATATTTCCAATGATGACAAACACTTGTTTCAGTGGCGAAATCCAGAGCTTAAGCCAAGTACTTGTATTTTTTTACTTTTGCAGACTAAAGGAGGAAAAATAGAAACAGATATTTGCTTAATTGTTCATCCTCAGTTTTTTATTGTCTGGAACACAACCCCAGGGAGATATGGCAGCTGGGAATAGCACTGCTGTAGCCACACCAAAGGCCTGACAGAGTTCTGCTAGCAGCAGTGTGGTTTAGCTTTTAGCATCACCTCTCACTAGGAAGGAGGTGGAACTTGCTGAAATAGAAAAAGGGCTCTTCAGGGTATTAATGTTATACATACCATCCCTCTTCAATTGATTGTCAGTGCAGATTGTTGCCAGCAGTTCAAAGGGAACTGAAGAGTCCACCACTGCCTGTTCTTTGCCTTGCCATGTTGTGGCAGCGGGCTTGTGGGTGAGCTAGAAGCAGTGGGGTGTTGGATGCATATCCCAGAATTTCTTTGTTAAATGTCTACAGGGATGCTTAAGGCAAGTTGGGTGACATCAGTGGTAAGAGTGCCCCTGTCATTCTAAATCCCATTAAACCTCTTTGGTAGAGATAAGTTGTCCTTAGGGCTTAAACAAATTCATAATCAAGGGTGTTTTGCTGCTGAAATGAATTTTAAACTGCCAATGGGTTGAAGTGAAAAGAGACAGCAGTGAGAATTTCTCATTTATGGTCATCATGTACTCATACACACTATGCAAGGTACCAAGTAGGTTTTTGTAGAAATGCTCACTTGGCTCAGCATGATCATGTATGGTATCTTAAGATAATTCAGAGTAAACCTTGGGCTGTGATTTTGAAAGACTTTGAGCTCTTAGTCCATAAAGTCTGGATCAAAGTGTCAGCAGTATGTCTGCTGTCGTTTAAGTATGTTCTTAGAACAAAGTAATCTGGGGTCATGAGCTGACTCTTGGCTTGTCACAAGAGCCAGAAAATGGAAAAGACTTTGTTACTGTCGTCTAGGGCTGGATCCCTTCTGTAATTGAAGATTGTAGGGAAAATTGCAGTTGTCTTCAGTGACAGGGAGATCAGCATTAGACCGAGTGTGGGCTGGTTAGAAATGAAAGAATTTTCATTACATGACCAACCTGTCCAGGCATTTCATGGTACGGTCTGTCTCTATTTTAACTTGAGAACCTGGTGCCACGGACACAGTGTGGGGATCTCAATATCCACTGGTAGCTGGAAAATGGCTTACAGACAACGTTAATGAACTGGCATTTTGTTCCATTTAAAAATGTATCCTAATAGTCTGTGTATTGTCTGTGTTGACTAGAAGAGTGTCTAGTGCTTTAAATAGTGATGTGAATTGAGACTGCCCAAGGGGAACAGTGATGTCATCAGTCTAAGTGTATTGTTCAATAATATTTTCCATATAAACCTCAAACTCCTGTAAAGGAACAAAAAGTTAATTACACTTCGCTGTTTGGACATAGCATTTTTAGCGTACAGAGATGACAGACCCAATTTCTCATGCTTGCTACTGCTTCACCTTCTCACTGTTAATAGATGGGGAATTTGCAGTCAGATAAATACTGGTTCCTGCAAGGATTCACCAAGGAAAAAGGAGATCTCTGCAATACTTTGGCTCTCATACACTTCTGGCTGTACATGAATGAACTTCACATTCAAGGCTAAATCTTGAAATGAAAAGTTCACTTTATCAGTACAAAGTAATCAATTCATTTTTGTATGCACATAAACAGAGGAATTGTGGTTACAGTCTCAGACAGAGACCTTGGCTCTGACTCCTGCTTAAATTGTGATTGCTATTGTGGCTGACTGTTGGGTGCTAAATGAGGAACATCCATGACTAAAAGCACAAGGTAGGTCAGGTTAATCTTGGATCTTGAGGCTCCCTGGCTGGGGTTGTAGACAGTTTACAGGGTGGAGAGATAGAAGATAGGAAGGAGCTGTCAGTGGATCAGACCTGAATCCTTCTGTCCATCTTTCAAAAAAGTTGTACTCTTTTAAATTGGTGGTTGGTTCAAACAGGGATAAACCCTGGGACAATGACAAAAGAAAAAAATCTCTTTTGTTTATCTAAGAGACACAAGTCACTCAATCCCTGATGAGCTGTACTTAGAATGTGTTTTTGCTCTAGAGGATTTGTCACTGTCCTGGTCTCCAAGTAGTCAAATATGCTGTTGAGGCTGTGTCGGTAGCACTAACTATCACATTCTCGTCTGCTGGTACTTAAAGCAACTATCCTGAACTCTAATTTCTTCAAAGAACTGCACTGGCTGTTTGCATGGGTCTGTTTTTAGGCTGTGAAGCAGCACGTCAGCATAAGAGTTTCAGCAGTTGTGAGCAAAATCTTGAAGACCACCTTCAATGCCTGTGCCTGCGTGCAGTTTCTCTCCTGTGTCTTGCAGCTGTGAGCACTGCCTTTGCCTGTGTTTGGTGTGATGTGGGATGGCTCAGGGCAGGGGCTGATGTTTGGGAAGTGTGCTGCACGCCCTCCCAGAGAACACTGCACGGCGGGAGCCATCACCGCCAGACCCTGAGCCCCAGGCGGGCGGCTGAGAGCTGCTGAGTGACCTCAGCACAGCGTCAGGTCAGGCCTTCACTTAATGAATTTCAGTTACCATCAATTATAAGTGCTGAGGGAGGCGGGTGGCAAGACAGCCATGCTTTACCCCATGTCTGGCTGTTGCAGTGGATTTAAGAGCATTACGGTGGTTACATAAGGCGGCGATGGCAGCGTCCCAGGAGGCGGGGGCAGAAGATCGGCTGCTGGAGGTCACCTGGTCACAGAAATTATGGATTATGAGCCCTTGTTGGGCAATATTGCCTTCTGCACTCCTGAACTGCTTTATTGGCAGCTCATAATGCAGTACAAGCCACTTTTTATTCTCTTGATTTGCCTGAGAGGAATTAAGACTGTGTTGAGTCACGGGGTATGATAAGCTGTATGTGGCCCATGCATCACTTACATAACGTCCCACAGGCGGGGGCTCTGCTGGGCTGGCTCGGCTGTGCCAGGCTTGAGCCCTAGCACTGTTGTCATGGGCTATGTTTATCGATTTGTTTAGAAACAACTCTTCTGTTTCGTGTGGCCTTCTATAACAGATGTTAAGGACAACTCTTAAGAAGCTAAGACATTTGGAATAAAGTGCTTTTAAAAGTTATTATTATTTTTTGTTTACAGTGCTGCGTACATGTAAATTTTCCACTGCCTTAGATTTAGATATTGTGACTTTAGATATCGTTAAATAATGGCTGTTGTCTGTGCTTTACCATTTCTAAACTTTTATATACCTTGGTGAGACCAAGATTTTTCCTGAAATATTCCAGTTCTGTTTGCTTAAATACTAAATATTAGTAATTTCTGTTACAATTTAAAAATATTGAAGAGCATCATTGTTCCCAAAAGATGACATGATATTCCAATAATAGACTCTTGAGTTCTTGGGTGTTTGACTTCAAGATCATAATTAAAATTTATCACTGAAAGGGTTTTTAAAATACTTTGTGCCTTATGGACACTGCTGTTTGATGTTTTCAAAGTTCTTTTAATAATAGTGAACTTAAACTGGGTAGTGCTGCAGTTATTTGTGAGCTTCCTATCACTTCTGCAGTTCCTGTATCTTACTTCCTTTGTTAAGCACCATTTTTAAAGGCAACTTCAGCATTTCTTTAAAGTATTCAAAGGCTGCTTACAAGACTTTTGCTTTTAATTAAAAAAATGAGAACAATAGGAATTGAAAGATTCTTATTGGGGGATATTATACTGCTTGGATGTTGTTTAAAGACAATTTTCCAGCAAGAAGCTTGATATGGAAACTTTTTATTCTATATATTTTTTTTTCCAACTTGGTGTACACTGGCTTATGATTGTAGATCTACTGGCAAAGTACTGTGTTTCTGAAGTATGCTTCCTGCAACTACAGCATCTTATGACATAGCACTGCTGTAATGACAATACGAACCAAGGAATTATGTTTATCTGCCTTGACAATGTCTCTTTAAATCTTTGGGCTCTTACTGTTTTCTTGAGTCATTTCTCCTGGTTCCTAACCTACTAGGAAATGGTGCTTCATAGGCAGATTGTTACACCGGTATGAATACTGTGAAAGATCAAAGAATCAAGGAACCAGTTAACCACTAGTCAGCAAATTACCAGTGTACAGCAAACATTACTTTCTCCCAGGATTATTGCCATTGCAGTCATACACAAGGATAGAGCTGTAGCCATCCTGTAGCTACTTATAGATGGTGAATAATGTTTCAAAAGCTTTCAGATCCTGAAGAAATTATTTCCATCATGTTTTGACAGGTGAACTTTTGATGGCTAATGTGCATAGCGAAAGCACAACATTTAAATGGGTGTTGATTACTTACCTTGAAAATCCTACGTGTTAGCTTTCACTGGTGTGAATTTAACTGCTTATTTATGTCATTAATAATCTTGCTTCTGTGTGAAAGAGAATGTCCCTGTGTTGAAAAGCTTATATTGTGCAGATGCTGTTCAACACATTATGTTTCCAGGGAAATGCCACTAGAATTTAAACATGAAAAATAGGAACTTATGGTAAAAAAATACTATCATACTGTAGCTTAACTGATTTCTCAGATTCAGACCCGGAAATCAGTTAATGCTGGAAAGATTATTTGTTTGCATTTCTGAATATATGGAAACTTCGCATGTCACAGGTGCACCGACGTGAAATTCTAACTTGCCATATGTGGACTTACAGCACTCTGATTCTTAAGATACTGAGCTATCAGTTGATGCTTTGAAGTCATCGGTGCACAAGCATGGCGCTACAGGTGAGATATTCCAGAAGTAACTATCATGAAAATAGGAGTAAGTAGTGAAGATGCGAAAAGTGTTAAGCTCAAGTTGTCACAAGAAGTTCTATGCATGTAGGGAAAGTAGCCATCCCTTGGGCTTTGATCCTGCAGGGAAATTTTACCAGGCATGATTCAGGTTTCATTAAAAACATGTTAGGATACAGGTGTGTCATTTTTGTGTGGAAGCGGTACTTTAGCCATAGAATAGTGGCTCAAAATTTGGTTAATATATTCTACAAATAAATAAATCAAACTGCAATGAAGTAGTTGGATACTCTTGCAACAGTATCAGCCATTTTCCTCTCTCTTCCTTGCCAGGAATTTCTCAGGAGCTACCTTTGATAGTAGGCGGCCTACATCCTAAAATAGATCCTTGATAAATTAAAGCAGTTAGTGAATTTATGTGTTAGTCATGTGAGAAATGCTTGGAGTCAAATGTGAGCCATCAGTGAACAGATTTCAACATTATCTGTCTTTCACTCCAGCAGGATCTGGTATACCATATACTATATTCAGATGGAAAAATAAGCAAAAAAAAAAAAATCACTGAAATCAGAAATTGGCAAGTGATTACTTTGTACTAAAAACTATATGGAGATTTTGATTTTAAGCTTACACGGAATGTTATCAAGCCCTAGGACTTGTACTTTGAATAAAGACTTCTCTAAATATCCCATGGAAAATACGACAGAGAATCTTTTAGTACCTTTTTGCAAGCGGATGTATAACCAGTTGAGATTTCTGACAGGAAATAAGTAGATATAAATTGAAATTGAGACAGCTGGAAAATGAAAGTACACAGAATAAGATGCTACATCGACATCCGAGTAACACTTCTATTTCCTACTATAATTAATTTATGAGCTAAATAAGAAAAAAAATTATACCATCATAACAATACTCCCTTCCCAAAGCCTTTCCTCCACATGCAAACATTTTAGGCAGAAAATGGCAAATCAGTTACGGAGTGAAATATAGGAGATGTCTGCAAAATATTATCATAGAAGCTGAAAATATGAATTTCCTGTGCTTTTAATATCTTCAATTTTTTACTAATCTGGGTTTTAAGAAGAGTAGTTATTTTTGAGAAAGAATTGTCATTGTTTAGAAATTAATTTTGTGCCCTATTTTGTTTTTCCTGGAAAATAGTAGCCTTTTAGAAATCTTTTCTTAATATCCTGAGTAGAAGAAAGCTGGACATAGCAGCTGGGCTCAGTAATAGCAGCAATGCTGGCTTTCAGCAGCCTAACAGTGGTTATCTTTTGAGTGAAAGAGTAATCCACAACCTAAATTGAACCCAGCTGTCTTAGCTTCTTATTTAACTGCTGCAGCTTCTGCAATAAGCATGTGTTCAGCAGGAGCTTCCTGGAGATTATCTGTGTCAGTGAATAGGAAATTGTAAAACTTTGATATGTTCCTAACAGTACTAGAAAAATTCATTTGCAATCTGATGATCTGGGCCAATATGACAAGTTGATTCAACTGCCTTCTAATTTTCTTGTGTTTTGATTATGTCACTAATCTTGAGACCCTTTTTTTACATGTCATCGTCATGGGCTTCGTAACTCTCTATGGAGCAGATAGAAATTGGTAGAAATGCTGGTCAGTATTTGTCAGCCTTTAGCAGAGCAAATGCAAAGCTGTGCTTCAAAAATTGATGCTGATTTCTGAAAAAAAGGAAGGATAAACTTTGAAGTCTCTGTGACAAGCTGAAAGCAAAGTCCATGGAAAACTTCCATCTTAAAGATACTACTACCTCTCTTGTTCTTTTTGTCAACTTGTATCAGAATGGAAAGACACTAGTAATGTCTGATCCAAAGAATTTCTATGATCTGTTTCTAAATCAAAGCATAGATTTTGAGGAATACAGGAAAGTGCATGTCTTTGGAATAATTTTACATGTTTTCTGGACTTAAGGTATAAACACTTTTTTTTTTTCTTTTAACTTGTAATTCTGTAAAACCCATTATATGTATACCCCAAACATTTCTACACCTATAGAAAGAGATATATGCAATCTAAAACAACCTTCATTTTGAATGGCTTTTATAGTCTTTGTGAGTACTTGAATGTTAATTCTTAGAAAGGATTATTCCCATTAGTCGGTCTCCTTTCTAGATTTCTCAATGTCTCTTCATTTTGTAATTATGTTTTGTGTCAGAAACTGTGTGGATCTTATGTCAATCCCTTATCAGTTAGTGATGACTTAGCAATCAAGTCTTATTCTTGTATTCTCCTGTTTAATTTCCAGCTTGCACATGAATCAGGACCCCAAGATGTTTCCTCTTCTCATTTTCTTGTGTTCTTAGTTGATTTTCATCTTAGTTTAAACCATAACGAAAGGAGAAGTTAGGAGAAGTAGGAGATCCATATGATCTTGTCACTTCACACTAATACTGTCCTCTGCTTTCTGCTGTGATGGTAGTTGGTGTATTTACTTGATAAGAACACAAAATGATCATGGAGCTTGGTATGAGTCTCTTGTCCAGATACAAACAACTCTATCCAAGAAGGATACATTAATCTTTTTTTCAACCTCAGGGTAGGTGTTGTAGTTCGGGTTTTTTTGGTGGGGTTGTGTTTTGTGGTTTTGTTGTTGTTGTTTGTTGTTCCTGGTGCAGGGTCAATGACTTTCACTGGAAATTAATTCACATCAATGTTCACTGGAGCTGGTACATGGGAATAAGCAAGCAGGGTTAAAATGTTTTCAATAAAACTCCATTTCTGCTTATGTTTCTTTTTTTTATAAAAATTAAACTTACAGGTAAATTTCACTTTCATGAGAACTGTCAACTGTTTAAGTAAAATTTTAAGTTATTTTATTAAATTAAAAAAATATGATTAGGAAAATTTTCTGCTGTTTGTGATATCTATTTCAGGTGTATTTTCCCCTTTATGGGCTAAACTCTCAAGCGGGTCTACAGATGTGTGAAAAGAGATATGGTCTGGTATGCTATGAGTTACTTTGCTTGTAAAGCCCTCCAGAGGAGGATGGGCTGTGGAAGGCTCTTAGGTTACAATCCTGAAGGACACCGTAATACCTTTTCTGAGTAATTTTTCCTACCTAGCAAAGGCTGGAGCATGGGTAAAGATAATGTATTTTGACTATATTTGATCTGATGCTATTAAGAATATTTTAAGATGAATATCAGATAGTAAAACTGTCTTCATTCAGCAAGTTTGCTAGTTCAGTTGAAAGGAGGAGAGGTTAAAATAAATACCTTGAAAAATTAGTGTGGAAATGTTACTTCTTAGTGCAGTCCTTTGGGTTAAAGTACTGATGAAATGTTTTAATTTCTCTTTGTAGAGTAAATCTTGATGCATTTATCCAGTCTTTATGCAAGAAGTAAATCCGTTTGTTTCAGGAAGACCTTGCCTGACTAGTAACTGAGCAACTGCTGACATTTGGTTCACTTGAGAGTAGGCAGCTCTGAGTTTGGATCACCCGGTGAAGTGGTGAAAACACCACTTTTTGTGACATAATATTTTACCTATATTTTATTTTTCTCACTGATGATTTGTTTTGGAACATATGTGGTCAAGCAAGTAATGGTCCAATAACCTGTGCTCGCCGACAACATAATAGCTGCTAAAATGACATGTCATGTAGATGTCTTTCATTGGCTGCTGACATCCTATTGTTATTGATATCATTAGTATTTCTGCAGTTATCTTCACACAATTCCCCTTTTTATTGAGTGGGGGGTGGGGGTGTGGGGAGGGACAGGAACAGAGGCCGAAAAAATCATTAGCTCATTCTTTTCCATGCTTGTTTTGATTTTACCATCAGATGTCAGAAAGTCAATTTGTATTTTTATAATCTCGGTGTCTCCACTGTCAGCTGTATTCCAGTACTTGGAAATGTGTTTGATCGTTGGAGATTGGGTATTTTGAATGCATGTGGTGTTAAATATTGAGTATAGGATTATTCAAACTGCCCAAATTTCAGTGATTTGAAATCTGCTTGTATGCCATAAGCTACCTATCTTTGTTGGTCTATGCAGACGTATGTAGCAAAGAAACCCACGTAATGAGAAAAACTTTTGTTATGCCCAAGAGCAAACCAAGTCATCTGGCTTTTCCCTCCATTTCCCCACTTGGAAAATTAGTGGGATGTCAGTCATTCATCTTGGAATCTGACTTGCACTGGAACTTGTATGTCTTCCACCGTGACCTCAAAATGAGTCATACTACTTTCTGCAGAAAAAAACATAGGCAGAAGAAATACTAATGAAATTCCTCATTACATAACGTAATGTGCTGGTACTGTGGAACTACCAGAGTATATGCAGTAAGGAGTATTTCAATTAGATGCTTACACAACCAAGTGCACCCATCCTGAGCTTCCTCATAGCTCCTGTGAATTACAGAAGACCGTTTTGGGTTTTTTATATAGAATTTTAAAGCTTTGTGATTTTTTTCAAGAGCCTATCTATGAAGTCATGCTTTTTTCCACAGACTTTTTATTCAAACATGAATCATAGTTGAAAGTCAAGGCAGAAGTACACATTTTTATTGCAGTAAAGTTTACACGTACATAGCGTCCCGCCATTATCTTCTGATAGTCTTTCCTAGGCTTCTCTGATCTCTGGTCTTTCTGCCATCTAAGGACTTAGCTAAGTGCTTATTTTGAATTAAGGACAAGGAGGAGCAAGCTTAAAACATTATGGGATACCCCAGAACAGATCTCTGTGCTCTAATTAAGAAACCTTTTGCCATAGCTACTCTATTAACTGGTAACATAGCTTACCATATTTTTAAGTTATATCAGAGGATCCGTCATTTGTTATGTAATGATGGTGGCATTTTTGTGGACTAAAACAAAGTGCATTTTTGAGACATGTAAAGTTTTATCAAGCAAAATGAAAATGCCATACAAAGCGATATAGAGTTTATTGCTTGGGTGACTGCAATATTTCAACAAATGCAAAGTAAATATAGTAAAAAGCTGGAACACACAGTATAAATCATTGTCTTCGTACAAACTATAGTTTTCTTGTTAGCTGCTGAATTAAGCAGGCAACAGCTGGTAGCTGAGATGCAGATAGGTCTGCAGTTGTGTATTCTTAATGAGTCATTCTGATAATGCTTACCTTTGTATTACCGAAAATAACTATCTCACCTAGTCATTGCTATATGTGACATTCGTCTGCTTATTATACCATTTCCTCAGTCTGAATTTCTTGCTAGAAGATACATTATCATGTCCTCCTAGCACTGAATCTTCCTTAATTGTTATACTTGTCAATTCAAGGGGTAAATGCTTGTAACTCGTTCTCAGATGGTAAAAATTGTGCTTCTGAACTGCTTAAAGGAGCACATCATCTGCTTAAGCATCAAGTTTGAGTGAAAATTGAGGATTTCTTAGAAGTATGATAGTTACACAGTGCTTTATAAAGTAAATCTGATGTTATCTGAAATGGTGGATACTCAGCTTACCCCTGGGCCAGAATGCATACAAACTTATACTGGCTTTTGAAGTCTCTTAGTGAGTTTAGTTCTGTTTTTTTATGGATAACCAGCTGAATTCTAGCCTTTGGAAAATTTAGTAGCTGAGCACCTTGTTTATACTTCATCTCTCTGAAGCAATCAATGCTTCATGCCTTCCATGCAGTAAGAACATTTAATCTCATACTCACTTTGGGATAGTTGTCTTACCAGGCCTCATATAACATTCAGAAAACAGGAGAATTCTTCTTGAGGCTTCCTAGATTCTGTGTCCACATCTCCTACTTTTCTTAACAGTCTTTCAGTCAGCAAAATGGGGATGTTACACCTTATTCCTGAAACAGAACTAATATTTTGAGTGACTGGGAACATGGCTGTGACATGTGAAGTTCCCTTACCTGGTTTGACCATATCAGATTTGGAAGATTTCTGTCCAGGGACTGAGAGAATGGCAAGAAGTCAATATATGTAACACTTGCTTAAATTATTTTACTGCCGTATCATTTTCATTATACTAAATTGTTATTTAAGGCTTACCAGGACTCTCCAAAGAACTTTAAATGTTAGTGTTGTAATAAAAACCTAACTGAAGCCATGGCAGTGTGCACTTACTGATTTTTCTATTCTTGCTTCCTTTAATCATTCTCTGAGGGCTTGGAAAGCTGCTAATGGAAAAGACCCCCAGCTGCTGATGGAAGGTGAAACATGGGAAGAACAATCAAGACCAAAAATTGAGCTCACTCTGGTGCATATGTGTGTTACGGGAACTTTAAATGGTCTCCAGATTAGTGGATAGGTACATTTGCCTTTTCAGCAAAACATCATGAACAATTCATTCCACAGGACACTGGGGTCTGCCGGCATCTGTAGGAGCAAAGCAGGTTTTAGCAGTAGCTACAGTAAGGAGTGGGAAAAAAGGGAGTCTAATGTTTCGGCTTCCTCACAAGGTATTTAAAAGCCTACTGCGTTCTGGGCCAGCTGGTTACAATTAACCCTGTGCATCTAAAGCAATTCGTTCCAACCAGTTTTGGAGGTGTATAGGAGGAGGGTAGTGGGACTAGGAGGGAAATCAGTTTACAGATCATCAATGTGTCCACATATTGTGACCAAAAAAGTACCCTGTCTGTCAAATACAGTCAAGCAAGAAGTTCACGTATCTGTTCCTGTGCTCTTCATCATGCTGGTGTAGCTAGGCTCCACAAAGCAGAGCTCAACAGCTGTTAGTTTTTTTCTGTGAGGAATATGTGTAGCATAGCATCTGTTGAGTCTAACTTCACCCACATTTTGCTTTACATTAAGAACTTGCCTGTAATTGCCACTGCTTCCATGAATGTTTGTGCATGTAAAGTTCTTCTAGGAATCACATGTAGTCATTTTTGTAAAAGCTGCTTTCAAGAAGGGGAGAAGCATGTAGAGAAAATGGCATCATAGGAGACTGGGAGATTTACCTGAACAAACTGCCTTTCATACAGCAATAGCACTTTTTACTGACAGTGCCTCCCATGGCAGCATCTCAAAGATTTTTACTGTTTTTCATATATGAAGAAACTGAGGTAACAGGATAGGCCATTTACCTGGGTCAAATTGTAAAACAGCTCTACTATGCAAGTATCATTTGTATTGGATGCACATTTTACCTTGGTAAAATCAAAGACTGTTATTGCTTTCATTGGGAAAACGGATCATGCAGAGGTCTCTCAGGATTTTGGATACAGCGTTACTCAGATCCATTTATATGCAAATAGAAAAAAACCCTCATAAGCTGAGTTTGATGGCAAAGATATATCATTGCTACTGATGTGCAGACAGAGAAAATCCTTCTTGCACGCTTATTGCTCTTACAGCTTCATCTGTAGAGTTAAAAAGCAGAATAAGTCCATGACATACAGATTGCTTGCACGTTATTTTTACCCTCCTGGACTTGTGAAGCCGTTAACAGAGAAAAAGATGTTACTACTAATATTTCAGCCTTCAGTTTTAAGATATTATATGTTGAGAGGGAGATGGAAGGGAAGTACGCTTTCTAATTCCTGGTTTTGTTAAACACTTGAGCTTTTCCATTTTGAGAGTGTTTTCATGATCACATAGGCACCCGCACATTTATCACTGTTTCAGTTAAGCTGCATAGACATAACACCAGGCAGGTTCACTCTAACAGAAGTTTTATTTAAAGACTGTTGTGAGCATGATAAATCTATTTCCAGAGGAATGTGGAAGACATAAGGATAAAAGTGGAGGTGTGATTATCTCACAGCTACTTATATCTATATTAGTCAAAACCCCTGGTAAACTATCCAAATGCACTTGTTCCCTTCCCAATAACCAGACACTGCACATAAGTGAACAGCTTGTGTTAAGAATGTCAATCTGCTAATTAAGGTCTGTGTTAGTTTTCACATTTATTTCATTTGATCACTTGATGAATATAATCCTCAGAAATCTCTTGCAAGAAGGAAATATACTTCGTGAAATTCCAAATCCATGACAGACCCAGAACAGTTAATGGTTACTGACATCCTGTTATCTCCTTGTCTGTTTTAAAAAAATGAAGTCTGCAAGTACGTGACCTTTTATGTGATTATTCATGTATCATCCATAACAAACAGAAGCAATAAATCATCTCCAACTCTGATGACCTTTTATAATACTTACAGCTTAAGATGCAGGCTCCTATCTTAAAACTTTCTAAAAATAACCATTCAACAAGTGACAGAAAGATCTCTGTCTCTTTTAAGCAGCTTTATCAGTGACTTTAAAATTAGTTAATAGGTGGCTCTGAGAAGTCATTAAGGGTGTTGATTGACAGCCGGCTGAACATGAGCCAGCAGTGTGCCCAGTTGGCCAAAAAGGCCAACAGCATCCTGGCTTGTATCAGGAATAGTGTGGTCAGCAGGACTAGAGAAATGATCATCCGGCTGTACTCTGCACTGCTGAGGCCCCACCTTGAATGCTGTGTTCAGTTTTGGGCCCCTCATTATAAGAAGGACATTAAGGTACTGGAGAGAGTGCAGAGGAGGGTGATGAAGCTGGTGAGGGGTCTGGAGCACAAGTCTGAGGAACAGTTGAGGGAACTGCAGCTGTTTAGCCTGGAGAAAAGGCGGCTGAGGGGAGACCTTATCACTGTCTGCAACTACCTGAAAGGAGGTTGTAGCATGGAGGGTGTGGGTCTCTTCTCCCAAGTAGCAAGTGACAGGACAAGGGGGAGTGTCCTCAAGTTGTGCGAAGAGAGGTTTAGATTGAATATCAGGAAAAAATTCTTCCCGGAAAGGGTTGTCACATGTTGGAACAGGCTGCCCAGGGAAGTGGTGGAGTCACCATTCCTGGTGGTGTTTAAAAGGCATTTAGATGAGGTTCTCAGGCACATGGTTTAGTGGTAGAATTAGGTTAAGTTGTGGTTGGACTTGATCTTGAGGGTCTCTTCCAACTGAAATGATTCTATGATCCTATGAAATCAGCGTCTTGGAAGCTGAGCATGGGTAATGTTCCCCCCTTAAGAGATTGCTTTGTGCCAGCTGAACATGGCGGTGACAGACATGATCACAGGAGTTACCTTATGATGGAGACACAATGCCATGTAATTAAAGACTGTGTCTAGGTTTCTTCAGACGACTGAACAGTATCAGCACTCAACAGCAGAAACTAACTTATTTTTACTTGATTTTTAAGGAGATTGAATATTCCAAACCAAGTCTGTCAAGTAGCTTTGGCACATGGAATATCGCAGGAGAGCGTCGTGTGTAGCTAATGTTATGCAGTCAGGCAGCCTTGAAACGTATTCAGTTTCTTTTGGAGCTGTCTTTAGGGGAAAGACTGGATCTGTTTAATTTCAAGGAAAAATAAAAATACATGTCTTCTGAAAAACATTGGGGACTAGTAAGTCATGCTTTTTTATCTCCTGCTTTCATGCTGTGTGAGCTCAGAAGTGCTCATTTTTCCTCCAGTTCACTTTCTTTTGATAGTGTTACACCAGAAAAAAGAAAATTTGAACATGGATGTGGGAAATTTTTGAAGTGTGCTTCACCTTCTCCTTTACATGCAAGTGAACAGGTATGGAAAAAGCATCTGCTATTGTGTAGTGTGCAGAGCTTTGTTTGTACTTGTCATATGAGTTAAGTATTTAATTTTTATTCTGTTGAATTTTTTTATGATTATAAAACAGAGGAGTGCACTACTTTGTACATTATTTTGTAAGTGAATTATATTTGAGGTTCCAGTGCTGATTTCCATTAGTGCTGGCTACTGTGGTGGCTGGCATATTTCCATATTGGAGCCACTAAGGAAGAATAACTAAGGAGCAGGTGACCTCATAGTTGGTCATTAATCCTCCACGGAGGAGGTGCTGACCTTAGATTTCCTTTTCTTAGCACTGAGCGAGGCATCCTTGGAGCTAAATCACACCTATGTAAGTATAAGGTTCCTCTGCAGTCACAGAGGTCCAGGGCCTGGACCTTCAGGCTGCAAATTACTTATGTGATTGGCCAGGAAACATTTTAATATGTATTTCAAACGTCTGAGTATGTGACAACTCAGCTGAATGGTAGTCAGCGTCGTTGAAGCTGACTTGGCATTTAAATGTGGAGGACAGTAGTTTGTCTGGGCTGCAGGTAGCTCAGCCCTGACTGGCGACCTCCGTGCTCCTGGCAGTGAGTGCCAGCTGCTGCTTTACTTTGCTTTAGAGTGGTGTTTTTCCTTTAACAAGGAAAGTGACCATGGCCAAAACTAACTATTTGTTCATCTTCATACAGGCAGTATGCTGAGAATCCAAGTTTCTCTATGTTGATATGTTCTTACCAGCTTTAAAATGCTGCAGTAGGACATTTGGGATAAGACCTGGAACCTGGTACAGCACCTTAACAGTAGCACCGGGCCAGATAGTCTAATAGGGCTTCGTAATGCAGGTAGTGTCACTAGAACCTGGTGAACACGTATAATAGATATATAATAATATATAATCTTTGCTGCAAATTACATATATACATATACGTGTATATATATATATATATATATATGAGACTTTATTTTAAAGCTTTTCATAGAACCACAACATTTCTGGAACACATTCATGTTTAAGCAAGGCATGTTTCAGTTTGGTTTAAATAATAGTAGCTAAGTTGGTTTAAAATCATGTTGCACATTATAAATAGTGCAGCTGCTCGTGGTAGACAGATTCTTCTTACAGCTAGATAATCCATTTGATATTAGTTTGGAAAGCTCACTGCAAACAGGGAAGAAAAGAAGAAAGGTCTTGACCTTTCACACTCAAAGAAGATCCCCATAAACTCACAGAGATGCTTTTGTGCAGCCCTTATTTCTTGTTCTGCAGGCCACATATTCAGCAGGCAGGGAGAGGGGTAGCTTCAGCAAGAAACAAGAACAAATGCCACATAAATAGTAACTGTCATAACCAAAAAGTGGGTTTAGGTTTTCTCCAGCTGCCAGATTTCCACCAATGTGGAAATGTTATAGCCTAATTGATTTAACTAGAGATACATTCTCACTGAACTTCAGCTGGGAATCAACTCTCAGATTCTAAAACCTCACTACTGACTGTGTATACCCTGTTAATAGCATCAAGAGGAAGAAATATGAATTGACAAAAGTGTTGAAGGTAAGTTAGGGTCAAATCCTAGGATGGACTAATGTACCTCATTGCTGCAGTGAATAGCAAGCTTTTGCATAAATCATTAAAAAAGTAATAAAAGCTCTGAAGTTGGCAGTTTCAGCAGGGAGAAATCCCCTTGACTGGTCTTACGTAAGTAAAGCTGGGTGCTTATGCTCCAAATAGAAGAAAATACTTGCATTCCTTAAAGTGAAAGCAGCATAGTTGTAGAAAAATCATCTGTCTTTTTTTTTTTTAAACTTTTGTTCTTTAGTTTTATTTCAGTCATGATTTTGTGGCTGTTAATTAAACAAGACTTTCACAAACTCATGAAGTGCCCCCATGGCATTAAAAAAAAAAATCGATTAAGTGCACTTGCATGTGTAACATTGTTACTAGAACCAGATCATACAGTCAAAATTCTTCTAAGTGTGATAATTTTTCTCTTTTTTTGGTGCATTTTATTAAACATGGACTTAACATCATGTTTTTAGAAAAGGTGTCTTTTTAAAGACACTGAGTGCTTTTGCCAGATATACGGAAAAGTGATCCAAGTAAGGTTTTTTCTTTTAGATAGTGTTGTAATTGGTTTAGACAAAGGAAAAAAAAAGGCCCATCTTTTTATTGTGTTTGCATAGTGCCATGCTCTGAGATGTCTTTTTTGTCTCTTATATTTTGTCATAAAACTATTTTTAAACATAAAATATTAGTCACAGAAAGTCAAGATTTTTGAAGTTGCAGTAGCCATGACAACCTTCACTCTTGGGGGTGGAGTACAAGGCCTTTGACTGTGTGAATGGACAGAGTATGCTGCAAGTGGCTGGATGGAATATTACTGTATAAAGTAAAAATAATTATGACTTCATTAAAACCTGCTTTTTCCAGGTTATGCAACAAATTAGCAGCAAACTGCAATTCAGACAATTAGTTGTAAGTGCCATGCTTCTTCCATCGAAGTAGGTAAAGAGACTGCTCTGCAAGCAAGGATTATTAAAAGGGGCATGTTTTATGGACTCCTTTCTCTTTCCTTTTCCCTTTTCCCTTTTTTTCCCTTTCCCCTTTCCCTTCTTCTCTTCCTCTAAAGTCAAGTAGGCAATTTTGTGTGTATTGCCTTAGGTCTTGGGGAGAGGGGGGTGAATCAATCACCTGAGGTGGCGTTTCTGTTGCTGGTCTCTTGAAGGTGCAACTAATTGAGAATAACTTGAAGTTAGAAATTGATAAATTTGCTGTAGTTACAATTTGAAAATGTAATTAAAACTGCTTTCACATATATAGCACTGCATAAGGTTAATATTAAAGATGTAGGATTTTCAGGTGAATGCCTATAATGGTAGGTCTTGTAGTTAAAATTAAGCAGGGATTAAGCATTGTGTATAACCTCAAGGGTGTTTGTTATCATGTATTCTCGTCAATCGATAAATACTAGATTAAAAGAATATCAGGAACGGTAGTTAGCAAACATTAAAAATTAAGGTTTTCCACAATCTCAGGGAATGCTTATTAAAATAAATTAAACCGTGGTTTTGTAGCACTCAGTTTAGGTATTAACTAATCTGATTGGGAAATGACATTGTTAAGAATTCAATCTTTATGCAGGATACAGTTTTGTGGTAGGACAATGTTCCACACATTGCACAGTATAGCTCAAACAAAGTAAGCAACCAGGTTTTTCTCAAATTAATACTGTCCATTCTGTACAGTGAATGAGAAAATTATAATGAAGCCGCAACCAGCTTAAAAATAGTAAAAGTTTATATGTGATAATGCATAAAGACAGAGAGCCAAATTAAAGTTACATAGTCGTTTTAGTTGTGTCATTTCTTGTATTTTTGAATATGCCTCTATAAAGCTTTCATTATCTTTAAAAAAAATTATGAATGCAATTTTATTTGTCTTTTTATATCTGTAAAATACAGAGTTATGTATACAGTGTTTTAGAAATAAATCTATATAGACAGTATTTTATAAATGATTGTAAATGATAAATAAAATTTGCTCTTCTAGATAGAATCAATTATAGGTAGATTACATTTTAATCTGTTTATAAATATTAATTCACTTTTAAATTTTGTATATATCAAATCAAACTATGAATATCTTCAGTTTAAACCAGTTGCTTGATTACTTCTCTGAAGTTCAAGGAATTTTTACTTTTAAGCTCAAGAAGAAGAACAAAGCTAGTCTGGAATTTGGAAATGAAATAGGAAAAAAATGTATCCAGGCAACAGCACTTTAATAATTTAATGGCTTCTTAGGTCCACTTTCTCAATCTGAAACCATTTTCTGAGTGAAAAAGACCATCTGATGTAAACAACTTGTTTTGTACACTCTTCACATATTTGCATTTCTGCTAGATGGGAGAGTTCTGCCTCATTAATACACAGCTAACAATTAACAGGTTAACAATTAACAGTTAGTTAACTTGTGCCTGTATCCTTAGAAGCAAACACATCCAGCTCCCCTGACAGCAGTGTGAAGTGCGATGCTGTATGACCGGCAGTAGCCTGTGTACTTGAATGCAAATATTAGTCACTGGCTTTCAAATGGCTGGAGGAGATAAATGTATTATTAAAAACATCCTTCCTTTTCTAAGGATCTGGTGGAATTTGCTTCTAGGGGAAACCAGTGCAAGAACCTGCTCTTCTTGCGTTATTGGGGTATCAAGGACCTGGCAACTCCCTTCCCTGAGCCTGTGTGGTGACCCTGTCTACTGGAAGGGAGGACATGGGGACATCGGCCCTCATTCTCCAGAAACAGGTTTGGAGGGCAGGGGACAGGGTGAAACGCCTGGGAAATTCCAGAGAGGGAGGAAGAACTTGGGGAAGAGCGAAGTTCACTGGAGCATTTCAGATTGTCTGGTGTGGGGACAGACTGGGCATGGCAGCCCTTCCGCAAGGACACTCAGTTATTGCCTGGTACTTACAGCGCTGCTGCCCAAGTGCTGTCAGTACCGATTTCTCTGTCAGCTGGGTCAAACTGGTCTCCATCAGAAAAAAACACAGAGATAACAATCTTGCTTGTCCTCCAGCATCTTCAAGTAGAGTTTGCTTTTCCTTTTGTTCATTTGTACAAAGTAAGAGATAAATCTGGCCCTGGGAGAGCTCCTTGTGATCAGCATAGAACATCCTGATAACAGTGCACAGACCAATTATGTGCTACATGTTTGCATCTCACATGTCAGTGTGAGCAAGCTGGCTAACTAGATTATTTCAGTGGTACAGTTCATATATTAGTTATGTAATAACCCTTATTTCTTTGCTGAACTTGGACGTAGTCATGTTTTCCTGTACATTTGATGTCACACTTGCATGACAGGTAAGTAACTTCTGTATTTGAAGACAATCTTCTCTAAGGTGTTTTAGTGTATAGTATGTGGACATGTGAGAGGTGAGCATGGACTGCATTACATTTACTTTGAAGGGTGATATATGTCTCTGGTTCAGCTTTTGAGCTGTGACAGGTGTGACTATGTTTCTTTTCTTTGGCATTGGTACCTAGTTGCAAGTCCATGACACTCCATGTCTACATCGATTTCTGATAAAGCTATCACTCAGAATACCGTGTTTTGTCAGGACCACTAGCTTCTGGTGTGGCTTTTCTTCTGGTGAAGTTCTGATCTCTTTTTTTTCCAAGACCGTCCATTGGACTTAGAAGTCTTTGTGTGGTTTTTTTTTTTGTTTGGTTTTTTTTTGTTGTTGTTGTTGGTTTTTTTTTTTTAAACTGTAAACCCCAAAAGAAACCTGTCTCATATACTAAGAAAAACATCTAGAGGGCAAAAGTGAGAAAAGCATAAGTACAGGAGTATATTGAGATCCTATGCTTCATGGTGCTGAAAGATTCATTATTCCTTGAAAGCAATAGCTTGGTCTATTAGGAACTACTGTTCTCAGCTAATTTATTGAAATAAAATGCACTGTAATTTTTCTAAGTATTTCAGAATGGCTCAGGAAGCTTATTAGACAGCCTATAGACCATACTAGGGTACAACAGTGGAAAAAAAAAAAAACAAACGCTTATAATTTCGTAATATTTACTGGCAGGAAGCCAGTATACTTCTCTGCTAATGATTCTAACATGATAGTGCAAAATATCCTGTAGTTCTTAAAGGAGAGTGGAATTTTTGGTTTTTTTTAAGTTTTATAGCCGCGTGGGAACACCTTATTTTGTAACTTTGGAATAATTTACCTGTATTTTAACTCTTGTCTGAAATAGTTTTTCAGCCTCTGCCTCATTGGATGCTTAATGGCAAAGCAACACAGTGAATGTAAAACACAGATGATTTATTAATGATCAGGTTACGACCTCTGTTTATAAGCTGCTAAACTCTTTTCCTGGCAAAAGCGATAATGTTGAAGTTGCATGTCTATAAATGTATGCAGTGTACTGCACATAGCAATTCACATGTTCGCTATTCTGAAACTTTCAGGCAAAATTGCCTGTGAAAATGATTTATTTTTAGTTATGATTTACCTAAAAATGAGTGGAGAATTGTTAATAAAATGAGACTAGCAGAAACTGGAAGCTGACTTCTGGTTGTCCATGCCTGCTTGCTCACAGTTTTGAAGGTATGAAGCATCTGTCCTTGGACAGTATTTGCTTCAGACTCGCAGTGCCCACCTGCCCTCTGCATTTTGTGTGTGCAGCACTGCCCTGCATAGGAGATACATCGTAGGCTCAGGCCTGGGCTATTAATTTTCAGCCTCGGTGTGCCAGGTTCCATTTTTACAATGTACAGAGTTCTAGAGCAAAAGCTGTCATAGCTTACTGTGCTCTATATGTTTCTTTAGATAAACTCCTTTCTTGAGACACGTATGACTCCTATGAACCATGAAAAGTTCTGAGGGAGATCTGGGACCTCCTTCACTGACAAGCTTGCCAGACAATAATTTATTCTTACAGCTAATTCGGAAGTTCAGCAGAAGAGGGAGAACAGAGGAACTGATGTGCTGCTGAGGAACTGATGGGCTGTATTCTGTATAGTTGGTGCTTATGGAGGTCACTTAGAGCCTTGCAATTAATGAATTGCAATAGTGAAGCTGAGAAATAGCAAGCTGTTAAATCACTGTCTCCGGACATTCTGCCAAACAGTCAGCTCAGCTTGAAAGCAGTCAGAAATTGATTAAAGTGTTTTGTTCCAGAAAACAAAGCAGAATTTAAACCTCTTCAGGGCTGAGAAACCAGTGTCACCATCAGCTAAGTCAAAAAGTTTTATAAGGTGAGGACAAGGACTGATAGCTTCCTGAAGCAAAATTCTTTTTGGTTATATAGAACAGAACTAAAAGTCTATGCTATAAAGAAACAAACAAAAAGTCTTGTCTGTTTTGGCTCTGTCTGGGCTTTTGTGTCATCAGCTGTCAGAGTGGGTCTCTGTAAGGAAAGGGCTTTCTGCATTCAATCTGATCACAAAATTATTTATCTTTTGCAGATAGTGGTAGCAACAGATTTGAGCTGCATTTTTTATTTCCTGCTTTAAGAAAGCACAGTGGTTCTAATTGCTGCAAAACCAATGTGAAATAATATAAACTATGTAAAAGAAAATAATGGAAGATCAGTCCTCAAAGTTGAACTGATGCTTACATGTTTGAAGAAATAGCTTCAGGAAAGTGGTGTTAAAATGGTGATCTTGGATGCTATGGAGCAGAAGCTGGACAAATAGCGAATCAATTAGTGTAACCTAGGACAACATGTGAACGTATTTTTACGTAATTTATTAAGGTCATTAAGTGACCTGTCTGAAGGTAGTTAAATAACTGAGCCCTGGTACTGAGGTTAACAGAGTTTGATCTTAAAGTCAACAGCTTGTATAAAGATAAATTGTGTAGCTGGACCTAAAAGTAATTATGTTGTTGTCTGCTGCAGAGCATTCTGCTATCCTGCTTATCCTTACTCAGTGAAATGATAAAACAAAACCGACCACATACAGGGAATTAATTAGTTTTTTAACTTCCAGCGGTGTTGCTGTGAACACTAAGTAAGATACCAGCTTATAAAAAAGCTTCTGCTGTTAGAAGTCTGGATGTGTCTAGGCTACTGTAGGGATTTGTACACCCTGCAAAAGCAGTCTCTGTGACAATTAGATTATCTGAGACTTTCATTAAAATAGAACAAAATGTTATTTCTAATGGGCCTGTTTGATAGCATCCTTGGGATTGTGTGTTCTGGTGTGTCAAAAATATTAGAATTCAGTGTGGTGTTTGCCTCTGCTGTGTTAGAAATGGAATCTCATAAAGTAATACAGTTTCCTGGCCCATTTGCTACTTGTGACATGGATTTGTTTGTGTGATGAATTAGTGTACAATTACATCAATACCTTGATTCAACACCTACAGAACAAGAGCACTGTTTTTCAAGTTAAGTTCCCTGTGGGCCAGTTTCATAAATTGAAGTTGCTTGCTAATGAACTTGGCTTATTTTTTTTTCCCCCCAACAATATTGTTAATAGGTGCAGGGTTTTTTGAGTATTCAATTGGATTGGTATTGGTGGGGAACATATTCTAATGTTTTGCTTACACTGCAGGATTCAGAATATATTGTTCTCTTTTGCATCCTCCACATATACCTGCTGGTGTTCCTACCTCTTGATAGAATTGACCTGGCTGAGTTAATTGGTATGTGAGCCAACAATTGCTAGACTTTCTGAGGGAAATGTAAAGAACTGCACTAATTATTTTCGTTTCAGCAAACTGATTACACAGGACAATTAGTTTCACATTCCTTTTATTCCATTAAGGAATACTATTTTAACTTTTGGAGAAGAATCCTGAACTGTTTATAAATCTGTGAAGTTTTTAGAGTTTTTTTTTTTTTCATGGGAATAGCAAATTTGGCGATTAAAAATCCCAATGAGAAAACTGCGAGCTGTGACCTCCTGGTGACTTTGTTAGATGTGATGTGTGGAGGCACTGCATCATTTTGTTACGAAGGCGTCTTTTTACCTGTCAGGAGGTAAAGGGAGTGTTTATTGTGACCCTCGTGTTCCCATCAGTCTTTTGCATTTGTGTAGCGAAGTAGAACTGCTGTGTTACTTTCAGAACTGAAATGCAATGAATTTACAAACTGGCCCAGAGGTTGCAGGTGTTTTCCGCAGTGCCGGTTGTGCAACGTGTCCTGCATGTGGGATGTGGAGCATGGTAAGTGGTGTATGTGATGTTTCAGAATTATTTAGCGGGTTGGCAGTCAACTGTTTTGGAACACTGGCATTATCTAAAGACTCTTTCTAATGTACTCTAGGATTGAAAATACTTCAAAAACTGTAGTGAAGTTGTGAGATTTCAACTATGTGATGGAGAAAAATGTGGGGAGGATCTTCTGGACTAGTAACTTTGGGCTGTCATTTTTTTTTTCAGCTTTACTTACAAGCTGTGCGCTGCTGTCTTTATTTGGGAGGAAGAATATGTGTTCTCATGACCAGCTATCAAACTGGTGTATGTTAAGCTACCTGGTTAATTGCTCATCACAATAAACACAAAAACCCACTAAGGATCAGGGAAAGATCAGAGGAATGATTATGGCAGAAGATCCCCTGTAAGCCAGTGTGAGGTACGCTGAATCAGGGACTTGGCATCAACAACCACCAAATAAAATCAAAGGCTATCAGAGGTCAAGCATTGGACCGTTCCACTTAGTGCAAAAGCTAAGAGGATTTAATGGAAAAAATCTTACACCCTACTAACTGAGGGAGGTCCTCCTTATGGTTTGAACTAACATCTGGCAAATTCTGTACTTTTTGGGGGGAACTCTTGCACAGCCTAGGCCATTATCAATGTCCCTTCAAAAGATCTGGGTGTTTCTTTGACCTAGAGGCTCCCCATCCACATCATGCAAGATAACAAGTGGAGCAAAAATTCTCCTCTTACAGGAAGTCTGTGAAACAAAACCAGTTGTAACGTGTGCTAAAACCATTGCCAAGTGCTTAGCCGAAGGTGAAACTGCAGATGCTGAAATGCTTTTCCAGTTCAAGGTCTTGCAAAAACTCAGCTTTCATTTTCTTGCCAGAAAGATCTCTTCCACTGTAAAAGTAAACGCAGCAAGCATAGTGCAGATGAGCTAAATGGATCATGTAAAAAAAAAACCAACACTTCATACTATTTAAGATTTCAAGGGTTAGTGTAAATTCCATTTCACACTAAAAGGAAAAATGTCTTATCTAATGGTTTATTTGAATCTACTTCCTGTGCAACTACAGGAAGTACTTTGCTATTTTGTTTTCACAAAAGTCCTAACATTAGTACTGCAGAAAGACAGTGTTATAATCATGCATATCTTTTCGTGCTGTGACACAGCCAGCCAATGCACAGAGGGGTTCATGTGAAACAGAAACAAGTGTTGAATCCATTCAGGATATTGGCTATTTGCTTGGGAAGCAGTCCTTGTCCAGTAGCTTTAGATATTGCTGGGATTAAAGAAATGTGTTGGTTCTGTGTGAGACTGAGGCAAAAAATAACTTTGAACTTGTTTTAGGTGGTTATTGAGGAGAGGGAAAGAGTTCAGTTAAGGGCATGATAAAGCATTTTAACAGAGTATTTACTGCTTTTAGGTCAAAGTTAAAAAATAAATGATTGCTATTTCCCAACAAATGCTCTCTTGTATGTGATTGTTGTAACTAAACAAAAGGTACTGATCCCTCTCTAGAGCCCTAGGGATTTTTTGTGATAAAAATCCTTATTCCATGGTCTCTGACAATGCATCCTTTTCTTTTAGTTTCTACTTCAGAGAATTATTTTAATTCAGATGTTGCCTATCTAGAAACCTTAACTCAGTCACAAAATTAAAACTAAAGTGTGGAGCACATGAAGGATTCAGCTCTGCAGAACACCCTCCTATTGCTCTCAAAGTGCTGTGTCAGCATTATTAACCCCAAATATCCTTCTGAAACTACGAGCAGCCCGTCTTTCTGTTGGCACGTGTGACTGGGTCATGCCTTTGGTGCTGCAGGTCTCCAGGCAGGTTGCTTAGAGCTTGTGTTGTCTTTCAGCTAGCCAAATTCAAACCAAGCCTTTCTTACTACCCAAGGCATTTTGATACGTGTTGCAGAGGTGGATTCAGCTCTATATTCAGCTGTTAAGTGATGTATAGACCTTCAGTTTATAAAGAGAGGTAAAATTCACCCCAAGAAGAGGTTTGTCCAGTCTTTTTCAACTAAAAATACTAGAAATTTTCCCTCCTCTCCAGTTTAGCTTAAATATAGACCACAGAATAACGTAATTGTGCCTATTGTCTTAATCTATTAGAAATGTTGCTCGTATTGCCTCCTTACCCGAAAACCACCTATTGGTTGTCATTTTCTACCCTATGTGGACCTTCCTTCTTCATTTTCAAACCACCTGGGCTGGTATTTTTTATGCTGATGAATATGAGCTGCACAGCTCCATGCTTATAGTTCTGTTTCAGGTATCCTTTTCCATTTTAGATTGTGTAGCTGAAAAATCTGTATGCATTGGGATTTCTTCTGCTCCGTTTAAGTTGTTTCATTCATGCTTCTAGCAATTTCTCTTCAGTTTTCTGTTTCTATAGTGTTCAATTTTCATCATCTTCATTTAGTACTAGTTGTGCAGCTTTGAATATTGGTTTTTTTGCCTTTACAGTTCTTTGTCATTTTCACTTGTACTTTTCAGTAGATATCTCTTTCATTTCAAAAGTAAGAAAAAGTAAAATTTTAACTTGTATTTTTTGGAAACAATATTATTGGCAACTATACTGACAGTTTGAGATTTGTAAAATGACATTGTAGGTTTGAGAAGTATTGTAGAACTGTCCTTGAACCTAGCTCGGGATGTTGCTTAGGGAACTAACAAAGACAATGCTTAACTTTAGTATTTTAGCATCTGAAGAGAGAGGGGATGTTACAGTGAACTTCTTTGAACTGCTTGTTTTCTCCAGAAGTGGAACTAAAGTGGAGAAAAAAAATGAGAAAGGGAGGAAATAGCAATCAGTCCCACACAAAGGAATACGTGCTTTGTGTCATTCTACATCAAAGGGTCTGACCTGTCTCATTTCCTGATCATGTCTAGCTCCCTGGCTGGTTTGCACCTCTTGCACCTTCAAGATGACTTCCTGCTTTTTTCTCCCTAATTTTCTCTCGCTCTCTCTTTTTTCTTTTTCTTTTTTCTTTTCTTTCCCCTTTTTTTCTCCTTTTTAAAGGTATTCCATGTAGGAAAAGAGTAACAATGTCTGGCAGGTCAGCTATTATATTAGTAACAATCACCTGAAAATCTCTAAGCCTTTGGGCTTTCAGATCACACCACCTCTGCTACGTCAAGGGCACCGAGAGTATTAATCAGCACCTGTGAAGACTGTGCGATGTCATACGGTTGGTAGCACTAAATCATGCCCAGCAGCAGTCTCTCCATCTAAGCTAATGCACCTTAGACATTCTGGGACCTTTCCTAGACAGAGATCACTAACCCTGGATAAAGGCTTCATTATATGAACAAGCGATGTCTAAAAGTAAGCTTGAAACCAAACACAGTTTCTTTGTAGGTTTAAACAGGATGTGAAATTAAGCACTGAAGTGACAATGTAGTGTATGTACATCAACTCTGCAAAAGATGAACACTGGGAGACTTATTTTCATGCACAAAGTCCGCTATTACTGTCTATTACTGAATGGCATTTAAGCATCTACTGCTGTTTTCAATTCTTGTTTTATAGCTACTCTCTGAAAACTCGTTATATAAAAGCCCTTAGCCCTTACAAAGTTTTTAAAAAAACTTTCAGTTTAGTAGTGTCAAATGTTAGCAGCCTGATGAACTTGCTTGAAATCATTGATGTGTCCAGGAAGAAAAAAACCCACCACCATCTGTAAGGGGAGAGAGCTGCGTCCTTGTTATGAAACACAACACCAAGATATTATAGCACTGAGTCATAGTTCTACCACTGTTCATACAGCTGATGTAGGTGGAACTAAACTGTGTGCACAGATACATCTTACAATTTTTCAGATGAAGGATTGGCTTAGCTCAGGTACAAATACAGCCCCTTGCAAAATGATACTGAAGCAGGGTTCATCCTGAACAGTCTTCAGAGTGCACTTTGAACATATCTCTCATAGCTGCGGCAGACAATAGCATAGTATGTTCTGTATCTTTAAAATAATCAATGTAGAGCTTCACGTAATGGTGGTATTGTCCAAGAAAACAAGATCTTCTGTATCATCGTCTTGAATATCAAAGGACACTTATGAGATACCCCTGTTGTTGATAGTAACTGGCTAAATTGACAAAAGCAATTACAGGCTGCATACCCTTATGTGATTTAAAGTTTAATCAACACAGTGTTATTTTAAGGAACTCTCTTTCCTGGTAATGGTGCCCCTATAAAGAAGGAAGGAAAATATCTAATCCCAATGTAAAAAGAATAGAAAGCATTCTACTGGAAGCCCTTTTAAAAAATCATTAAGAATTTGTATTGTGAGTATACCTGGAGATGTTTTTCATCTCAAAGGGTAGACAGAGATCCTGAATAAAGGAAGAAACCCAATATAAATATTTAAATGTTTTATGAAGGAGAGTAGTATTATTCCTCTCTCTTTGAGAAACTGATATACTGACAGGTATTGCCCAAAGCAATTCAGAACTGGTGACTGGCTGAGACTTGAGACAGTGGCTTTCCTGAATTTCCTGTGTTTGCACATTATATATGTAAAGCAAACAACTGCAGTGACATTATATTGTTAACTAAGGTTGCTGGTTACAGTATATGTTTGCTTCCCTGTGTATGTGTAAAGGTTTCAGACATAACATTTAATATATATGTTTGCATGTCAATTTATCATTTCCTTTCTGTGCAAGTTCTCTCTCAATTGAGTTCTGATTTGGTAAAAAGCATTCTCTCATGTATCTTTGCAACTTCTTATTTGACACAGGTAATTTATAAATATGATTAAACTGTGCAGCCAAACAATCTGAGCTTTCAGTGCATCTTTTCCTTTAGTCTCATCAGAATAGTAAATCGCGTATTTTATGTGCAGGAGTTTCAGTGTTTGTGATTTCTATTTCTTTAGCATTACTCTTGCTGCACACAGATTGTTCACAAGAGGTATGGTTAGTAAAATATTTCGATACCTGGGATCACTGGCAGGTAGTTAATCTTTTTTTTTTTTTACAGATATTTAAGGGAGAGAGACTTGTGAGAGGGTGGGCAAGATGTGCCTGCAGTACAGAGAAGCTAAGATTTGAAGAAGAAAAATGCGAGCATGTGTAATGGCTGAGAAGAGCACAGGGTAACCTGTGGACAGTGAAAAACTGCAGGGGAAACTCAGGGGGAAGAATAGAGTTCAACAGTCATTGGACCTTGGATTATTCTTTTTCCATAGGCCAGTGGTAGAGTCCGGCCAGATAAGGGAGCTGCCTGTAGCTGAAAATGTTTAGGCCTGGTTGGGGCTGAATGTCAAATACTCTTATAGTACCTGCTATCTTGCATCTTTTACAGAGACACCTTTTAAAAATATCTTGTGCTTCCTAGCTGGAGTAAGAAGAGGTCAGCAGGAATTACTTTAACAGCAGGGAAGTTAGTGCACAAAAACCATGTCAGGATCCGTTTTGTATCAGGGCTGGGACTATTCCAAGATTCAAAATTTATCCACAGAGACTGAGCTTTTGTTCTTCCTTTCTTCTTGCACCCTGTTATTTTTGTTCATGGCATTGTATAATGTCTCTCTTGTGACTCGTGGCTTATCTGACATCTTCCTAAACAAAACTCAAGCAGTTGTGGCTGACCTGATAATAAATTGGACAAGCTAGTAATCCATGTGGGAAGTGAGAGCAAGATTATTCATGTAAGGCTGAGTTATGATACCTCAGAGAATGTCCCTCAAATCCACACACTGGGCAGAAGGCCATGTCATGATGGATATATGGCTGACAGCATACCTGAGACTTCTCTGCTCTTTAGCTTCCATTGAGAGTGCTTGCAGAAAACTACAACAAGTTGTGGTGTGGATAGTGGTTTTTAACCTTTCTACTCCTATATTGGTAGTGTATTTCTTTTCTGAGAGCGATTTTTTTATAAAGCCTAAAATTGTACTGTTGTAATAAAAAAGTAAAACAACTTTTGAATGAAGACACATTTTACTTCTGATTTGTTGCAGTAAACCTGTGTCTGTGCTGATTTGTGTTATTAAAGACATTGTACAAATTTCTGTATGATGAGCACTGTTTCCTCTCTGTGCAATCCTGATTAAGGTCTGACGCAGGAGTGGTGGTTTTTTGTATGTGAAATTGGTGACAGGTAGATTTTTAAAATAAAGTATATGTCCCCTGCTGTGCTCGAATAAGCGTGCTTGCATGACTTAGTGACGTTTCTTGGTGTGAATTCACTATTTCTCCAAATAATTAGGGCTTTTTAAGAAAAACAACAACAAAGTACACTCTTCACTGATTTGAGGGAACTGTCTTATCTCCCAGTATTTTCAACAGGCATCATTATTGGAGAGTACAACTTTTAAAAGGTGATTTTTTTTTTCTTTGCATGTGTGTAATTTTGGATTCTAGCACTCTCTTATTCATTTTTTTTCAATGTATATTCACAGTTTATGGATCAGTACAAGATGATGTACTGTGCTTCTGAAACTTAATATTATCCAGTGGTGCTTGGTGATTATCAGCCTTGAAGCCAGCAGATTTCTTTTTGTGCAGATATTTTGAGATGACACTTCTGTAGCTCTGCACCACAGTTATGGCATAGTCATGCCTTGGTGCCTTAAAAGCTTTTCTCCTCTAATTACTTAATTTGAGCCAAGCTAATTTAGGAAACCTGTGCCACTGGCATTGCTACTGAAATTGGCCTAATCTGGAAGTCAGCTTAATGAGCCTGAAGACAAGAAGTTAGGTCTGTTTTTACATGCATTACGTGAATGCAACAGCTGCTGCCTGTCAGGAAATACCTTTTATTCAAATCAGTGACACCTGCCATTTGCATTGTAGCAGAAAGCAATTAAAAATTAGTTTAGCAATGACCCACACAGTGAAAATATTATCCTTTGTCTCTTTAACAATAATTTTTTTAATAGAGATGACATGCAGATATAAATCAAAGGAGAGTCCTGAGCAGTTGCTACAGCAATAAGTAGTAAGTCTTCCTCATATTGTAGAAAATGTTTTATGATTTGGTATGTTGCATTTCCGTGCATACTGTTCAGCTGGACTCTAGGAACAGAGTCTGAGCTTGAATACAAATTTGTGTAGTAGTTTTGCACTAATGATCACTTTAAATTCAGATCTTTCCAATTTACTTTCTCTACCAAAAGATTCTTAAACTTCCCTGAGCTGTCTTCTGATGCTGATGCATCCTATTCTTGTTTTAGGCAGAGATCACCTGATACATCCAGTCTGGTAGGATGTTTAAAATTGGTACCTTACCATATCGACTTTACATATACTGGTGTTTCCACAGTTTGGTTAGTCAAACAGTTCTTAATTACAGAATTCAGTACTCCTAACAACAGGGTTGTAATCCATAAACACAACTAGACACAGAGAAAAGGGACATGAGATGGTCATTATGGCTTGGATGGGTATACCCTCCTGTTGGCGGCTGGTCACGACTGGTGTTCCGCAGGGCTCAGTATTGGGGCCAGTTCTGTTTAATCTCTGTATCAATGATCTGGATGAGGGATCGAGTGCACCCTCAGTAAGTTTACAGACAACACCAAGTTGGGTGGGACTGTTGCTTTGCTGGAGGGTAGGAAGGCCATACAGAGGGATCTGGACTGGCTGGAGGCCAATTGTATGAGGTTCAACAAGGCCAAGTGCCGGGTCCTGCACTTGGGTCAGAACAACCCCAGGCAGCGCTATAGGCTCAGGGAAGAGTGGCTGGAAAGCTGCCTGGAGGAAAAGGATCTGGGGGTGTTGATTGACAGCCAGCTGAACATGAGCCAGCAGTGTGCCCAGGTGCCCAAGAAGGCCAAGAGCAACCTGACTCGTATCAGGAATAGTGTGGCCAGCAGGACTAATGATCGTGCCCCGGTACTTGACATGGGTGATGCTGCACCTCAAATCCTGTGTTCAGTTTTGGGTTGCTCTACCAGAAAGACACCGAGGTGCTGGAGAGAGTTCAGAGAAGGGCAATGAAGCTGGTGAGGGGTCTGGAGGATAAGTCTGATGAGGAGCGGCTGAGGGAACTGGGGCTGTTCAGCCTGGAGAAAAGAAGGCTGAGGGGAGACCTTGTCGCTGTCTACAACTACCTGAAAGGAGGTTGTAGCATGGAGGGTGTTGGTCTCTTCTCCCAGCTAGCAAGTGATAGAATGAGAGGAAATGGCCTCAAGTTGAGACAGGGGAACTTGAGGTGGCATATTAGGAAATTTTTTTTCCACTGGTAGAATTACCAGCATTGGAATAGGCTGCCCAGGGAAGTGGTTGAGTCACCACCTCTGGAAGTGTTTAAAATGTGTGTAGATGCGGTGCTTAGGGACATGGTTTAGTGAGGGACTTGACAGTGCTTGGTTAATGGTTGGACTCAATGATGTTAAAGATCTTTTCCAACATAAATGATTCTGTGATTCCATGATTATGGCACAATATTTGATGAAGACATTTCAGTAGAATTTAGGCACAGTTACACTCACTGTAGTAAAGCCTGTTTGATAATGGGAACCAAAATCTTAGCTCTGTAAATGACTTCAGCACAAGTACCAGGAGAACTAAGACTTTTGAAGTCTGAGTTTAAGCAATTCCTGCTCAAAAGGACCATTGTCTCTGTCACAGTAGTGAAATTGTTATACTGCCTCATGCTCCAGCTCTAGCCCATGATAGATGCACATTGGGGGGGTCTCTGGTATAGGCTGCTGCCCCAGCTGCACTGCTGGGCCGTCTTCTGGGAAAAAAACTTCCCCTTATTTCCAGCCAAATCCTTTTGTGTTTCAGCTTGTGCCACTGTGCTTACAGGGCCATGCCAGGGTCACACTAACCTTGGTGCTGCTGAACCCTGTTGCAGCCCAGGCACATGTCTGACCCTGGCTCAGTTCACTACCCACCAGCACTCAGGGATGTCCCCTAGAGCTGCTTTCCCAGGCAGCCAGATGCCTGATAAATTATGAACATTGGTAAGATTCTAGGCCAGACCCTTGAGGAACTCCAGTTGTTATCAGCCTACAGGCAGAGTATGAACCATTAGTCATGACCCTGTGAAACTGATGATCCCGCCATTTTTTCACTCCTCAACAATGCAGACTGTCTCATCTCAGCCTCGTTGCTGGGATGCTCTCAAAAGCCTTGGTAAAATTACTGTAGGAGACATCTACTGTACTTTCTTTGTGCCAAGATTTAGTCATTCTGCCACAGAAGGCAGTCAGATTTGTTTGCCTTTGATAAATCCACACTGACTATTTCCACTCCCTTCTTCTCCTTCGTGTGTCCCGAAATGGCTACTGAGAGGACATGCTTTATGATTTTCTAAAGGACCAAAATGAGGCTGTGCTTCTCTGCATCTGTCTTTCTGTCCTGTTTGGAGATGGGTGCAATATTTGTACTTCTTCACCAAGGGGTTCTTCCCCAGTCTCCATGACCTTTCCAAAATGATACAGTGCACCCTTCCTAAGATGTTGGCCAGCTTGCTCAGCAGCCATGCATGCAGCCCATCTGGTCATGTGGATTCCTAGTCATCACATTTTCTCGAGACAGCCCTGATGTATTCAATTCCCAGCAGCTCCTCTCCTCTTTGAACTGTGGCAAAAAGGATGAAAGACTTATGTTTTGGGTGAACACCAAAGCAATGAAAGCACTGAACACACCAAGTATGTTAGCCTTATCTGTACCCCTTGCAGTAATTCCTACCCCATTCAGCAAGGGGCCTCCATTTGGCTCATTTATTCTTTTAATACAGTGACAGAAGCTCTTCTTGCTTCTCTGGGTGTCCCTTGTCAGTTCTGGCTCCAGCTGAGCTTTCAAGATTACCAACATAGTCCCCTGCACACCCAGGCAAAGTTCCTATACTCCTTCTTTGTAGCCTCTCATTGCTGCCATCTCCTGTGTACAGCATTGAAGCACAACTGTGAGTGCCGTGTTTAGCCAAACCAATTTCCTGATGTGTTTGCCAGTTCTCCTGAGTATGGAGACCACACTTGTGGTCAGAGGTGGCTGGCCTTCAGGGCCTGCCAGGCTTACTGCGGTCCTTTGCCTGCCTTTTCCACCTCCTGTGGAACCACATCTACCATTTCCCTGGACACCTGAGGACACTTGCTCTCCACAGTACTATGCTGTGCTCTTGTTGATAAGCCAGCTTTCCAAGGGATAGCTGGGTATCTCTGATGTGGGGCTGCATTATGCAGTGCAGACATGCATATGTGCCTCAGCCATGTCAAACAAGACACGTTTGATACTAATGACAATTTTACAGCTTTGTCAGCATCCTTAACATCAGCAAGTTCTGTTGCCTCTCCTGGTCAAAGTAATTCCATGAGGTAATTAGGCATATGGAAATGAAGGTAAAGCAGGAGAGTGGGATGTATAGATACCAAGGCTTCACTTGTTGACTTAGTCCTTTAAAGATTTTACACAAACCACCTGGGGTAGAACCTGGCAATCCTATGCACTGCACTGGGGCATTTGTTGAACATCTCCGCAAAGCAGCAAAGCCTGTGTGAAAGCCCTTACCGATTTCCCTATTGGAAAGACTCACAGAAGTTGGAAAATTATTCTGCTGTGAAAAATTGGCACTTATTTTATCCTTTGTAACAGCTGATGATTTAGAAGTAAAACCTTTTATTAGGTGCAGCAGGCTATCATGAAGTGAATAAAAAAATCTCATTACAGTGCAGCTGAAATACATAGTTTATAACTTGTGATAATGTACAAAAGAAAGAAAGGTTTGGTTTGTCTTAGCAGCAGCAAACTCATGTAATGAGTTCCAGAATGCCTTTGCCTTGCACAGTTGATGCTTTAACTTCTGAAGAGCTATAGATGAATATATTTTTAATGGATAATTACATTAAGAAATGTTAAATAATTAAGATAATGGATAATGAAGAATTTTCCTTGATATTTTTGCTGTACAAACAAATTGTTTTTCTCATGTGTAGTTACTCTTGCTCTTTCTGGTACCTTTTTATGTGGGACTCATCCAATGAAACCTCATTGATACCATGGTAAGGCAAGCCAGGCCTGGTTGCTTTTGATTTACACATATGAAAGGATTCACACATCGTGCATTTGTAATGTTAGCTTCTACCCTTCTTACCTTACTTCATAGCCTACACATATTAATTGCTGCCATAGTTCTCAGCACAGTCAATTTTGTGATAGAAAAGGGGTTGGCAAACAACTTGTCAAAACCTCCATAGCAAGGTATCTTCCGTAACATCTGTTGAAAACAAAACATACTTAGAAACTCTGAAAGGTACACATTCATCAAATGAAGAAGAACATTATTTTCTCGTCCTGTGCAGCTTTCCAAAATTACAGAAAATTTCCTTACCTGCACAACACTGAAAACAGGCAAGTTCTGAGGTAGCAGGAATTTTTGTGCAAAAAGCTGAGAGCAGCCTACTTAAATATACACTATTCTTTTCACATTCTGTCATTTTGGACCTCCTCCACTTTGTGCAACTTCCTTCTTCTCCCCTTCCCTCACCTCCAAATGCTAATTTGGCCAAGCATAACTTTTTTACTGAACGGCTAAGGCTCTGAGATGTCAGAGACCCACGTTTTAAAAGAGACTCTCTGGGTGAGCTTACAGAGTCATTTGTTACGTCCAGTTTTGAACAGAATTTCTATCCTGGCATGAAGAAAACAGTTTCTAGGTTGTAGTGAAACTGGCAGAATCCTGTCAGAAAAAAAAAAAAAATTTACCAATTTGCATTATCTGTCAAACTGTTTGAGAAATTCCTAAACACCTCTAAATTTACTCTCTAGTATACTGGCAGTCACTATGTCTAGTTATCATTCACATGCCCTAAACTATAAAAATCTTCCTGCAGTTATTGAAGGTGTTGATCTTGTGTGTTCCCAACTGTCTTTACAAAGGGCATTTCACTGATCAGAAGCTATTATGTGGAAGAGATCTCAGGAAGGAACAAGACATTGTCATGCTGTATCATTTGAGCTGTTTAAACAGAGCTTGGATCAATCACCTCCTTGATGGTCTTACACAAGATGCCAAATGTCATAATAGCTTCAGTTTCACTGCTTGTGTCTGCAGTTTGCAGGAGGCTATGAAGCTCATGTGTAATGAGGAATGTGGGAGGTTTTTAGTCTATAGACATATCCTTGGGCAGTTTGATGCTGGAAAAATTTCGCTGCATTTTCCTGTCAAAATGAAGGTGTACATTTCCTCAGCACTAGTGCCTGAGGAGTGTCAAGCTTATAGTCTTGATAGATTGATCTAGTATGATGATGTATATATTCTGCAGAAAAATAGCTTTGGCTTTACGCAGGCAGGCATACAGCTCAAATGCATGAGAGAGAAAAGTTGAGGAAAAAGTAGGTATTAGTCCTCACGCAAAGAACAGCAACACAAAAACACTGGCAGACTCCTTTCAAGAAATGTCTAGCTCAGTTAGCTTGTATGGTTAGTACTTCTGGTCCCAATCCTGCAGTCTTTTAGAGGTAAAATTTCTCTGAATTTTAAACAGGAATTTTTACTGTATGAGGCCAGCAGAATTGGAACTTTTAATTATTTGGGGTTGATTTATCTTTTCAGCTTCAAATTTTATGATCATAGTAATATTATTGTTGACGAGCTATTCAGGGCATAATGTCCTTATTCTAAATGGTTTGATTTGTTGCATTTTTTTTCCCCGCTAATATTCCTGCAGCATAAAGAAGGAAACACTCATTTGCAATTCTAAACATTCATTTTGCTTTTTGCTATGTTTGACAGAAGCAAATTCATATGTTAAAGGAAAAGTGAACTGGAAAAAAACCCCAGCTTCACAAAATAATGTTATGCAGCAAGTAAGAATTAGAAATTTATCAGTTACTTCTAAAGATAAGTACAATGTTTGTTACAACAGCCAATTACATGCTCTTTTTCATTAAGCACAGTAATTATTTCTTCAGTTTCCTCAGTAATTTAAAGTAGCATTATCCCTTAGAGTGGCAGTGCTGTGGTAAGATAAGCTTGAGAATGAAATAGAAATTGTAGAGCAGCAAAGGCTTCTCAGCCCCCCACTTTGTGCTAAATAAAATAGGTCGTCAGTCATGAGAGTGGAGTGTGCTGCCAGGTTATCTCAGCAAAGGACTCCACTTGTACTGATGCTAAAACCATGAAAATACAAAGTCAGGGTGACTTGTGGCGGAACTGATGCATGAACAGATTCTAGTGTAGTATGTGGTGATCGGAAATGAAAGCAAATGGTTGGGTGATCACCAGGTCATGAGAGCTTGTAATGATTTTTCTGACAGCTCTGTCACTAGACACTGCTATGTTTGTTGTGAAGAGCAGGAGATGGTGTATAGCTTGGGATACACCCTTCCTGCCCTTAGAAAGCAGACTTGGGCCTGTGCATTTTGCTTTCTTTAAAAGAAGATGCTGTTGGCCTTGATTTTCCTATTCCTCCTCCCCAACTTCCTGTCCACTTTCAGAAGTGTAGTGACAGTACTAGTTGTCTTATTGAACATGTCTGTGCTGCTGGAAAGCAGTCTTCTCCTGGCTCCTGTTCCCCCATCACTGCCAAGGCCACAGCTTGCTTTCCTATGTGGTTCTTTTGAAAGTTTCTAACACAGAGAGGATTCAGTGGGCCATGGCCCACCTTGTCATGGCCCACATATTGGGAATGGAGAACCTAAGGCTTGATGAGTAAGAAGTGAAGTCTTGAGAGTACCACTAGTACGTGTACCCATACAATTTTTTTAATCTACCCTGGTTTGTCATATTTCTTATACCAAGCTTATTTTTAGAGTGCCACTTGTGTGTGGCATTCTTTTGTCTTCTGAGAAGTGCTGCTTTATCTGTATGTCAAGAATCTTGTCTTTTTGTAGCTCTTGTTTAGCGTTTGTTCATGCTTATATTTGCATTGGGTGGCTGCTATATGAGATTATCAGGTCATAATCAGAACACAGAACGCGATTGATTTGTAGATTCCTTCCCAGCTCATGCATACTTTAAGGAGAAGATACAAAAATGGTTTATTCTTCTGGGTTTTGTCGTTTCACACACTAACTAATGAACTGGGACACAGGTAACATACTATTCACAGGATCATGCATATTCACAGTGTGGCTTGTTTATTGTCCACCAGTTTACAAAACTTTAGAGTGAGTGACATATTTAGCATAAATGAAGTATGAAAAATGAGATACTGCAAAAGCCAGTATGACTTTTCTGTTTCCATACTCCTCAGCTTTGGTTCTAGGCACTTGTCAACCACCAAATTCCTTGGATTTGTATTGTCATTAACTAATGGTGGAAGAGAGAAACACTACAACTTACATGTCTATATCTATATTTTGTATATTTACATGGTTTTTATTATAAAACAAACAAACAAAAAAACAACAACAAAAAACCCACCAAACTTCACTTGTACTCGTGTATTGTAGTGTCTGCATTAGGATGTGACTACATGGTGAGCAACTATACCACAAATTTCACATCAAATTATTCCTGGGAATATAGAAGCTCAAGACACAAATAGTTCTGTATTCTTAAGAAGAAGGAACAAATTGTCTTTTTTGTTGATACTGTAGTGCCATTATCCTATAGAGGGTCCACCTAGGGAACAGGCGGCATACTGTCATGGTGCTTGCTAGCATTTAATTTGGTGTGAATAAATTCTGACCTTTCACATTTGTATTAAATTTAGAAGATCAAAATGCTTTCATAGGCATATTTAGGATGTTCATAGCTAACCTGTATCTATATTTCCACTCATTCCTTCTTTACCACCTTCCATGTGCAATGATACATGTAATTCAGCATGCCACCATGCTACTGATTTTTAAAATTCTGACAGCCGTCTTCAGATCTAAGTTAAACTTACTATATCTTATCTAATGAAAGAGAAGTGTTAAACTGGTTGAGTTCTGCATTTGCTGACTGTACTGCGAGTCCAGGTGTTGGTACATCACCTGGTTTTGCACATTGAAAGCTTCTGAGCAGGGCTGGAAGCAGCGTTGTTCCAACTGGCGGCAGCACACTGCAGCGTTTGAAGGCCTGCCGAAGCCAGGGGTAATTCTAGCCATAAAGCAGGTGTTTTTGCAAAAGACTCCCTAGAGTAGGCAAAGCTTTTACTTGTTCTTATTAATCAATTAAAATGGTACTTAAAGCGAGGATATCAATGGGTTTTAACTGTGAACTACTGCATTATAGTTGTTAATAACCAATTGTATTATTGTATCAAACAACAGCATTAGTATCTAACTAATGAAGCACCTGAGGTATGGACAGGATGGCAATGTTGCACACAAATCCCAGCTTAGCCTCGTGGCCAGTGATGTTATCATATCATACGTCGATGTTACACAAGACAGCAATGTGGTAATCCTGGTCCTTCTCCCAGAGGGAATAAACAGCACCGCAGGGAATACAGAGGCCATGTGAGAATTTACGTAACACAGTGATGTGGGCAAACAAAACAACATTGTGACCAGTGACTACTTTACTAATATAATAAATGCATATAATAAATTTTGTTTTAACACTCTCTGGTCAGGTCTTTTGTTATCCTACCCTTCTTGCCCCACGTTGGGCACCAAAAAGGACTGTTGTGCTTTAACCTCAGCCAGCAACTAGAGCCATGGCCTCACTCACTGCGAGTAGCGAAAGGAAGAAAACGGAATCTGCACATTTAAATATTAATCCCCTAGGGCTGTGGCTATGCATTCATTATGGTAGGAAGGGCCTGGTCCCCCTCTCTGCCAGGGACTCTGACAGAATTCCCTTGCTGACCTTGCAACTGCAGAAGCAAAGCTGCATCTGCTGCTGGCCATTGTGCTCTGCAGCATGCTTGTACACAGTACAGCGTAAGGCTAAGTGGTGCAATCTGTGATTTTTTTTCTTATATCTGGATATGTTTCATCCAGTCCTAACTCATCCAGTCCCCTTTCCCTTCTCCTTTTTAATTTGTGTGCATCTCAGAAGCACAAAAAGGCACACCACCATTTCAGTCAACCAAGAGCATCATCCCAGAAATACCCAGAGCTTGTCCGAGCATTGCTGTTGTACTGTAGTGCTTTCCTGCCCCTGACAACAGGCCAGTGCTTTGGCACATATTGCTCTTACACAATGGGTGTGGGGCACAGGATGTTAATTTAAGGAAAGGGCATTCAGCTGAACTTCTGTAGTGCTCATGTAAAATCGTTGGATCTTAAAACTGATCTTGGCAGTTTCTAAGTGTGCTGCTATTAAACCGAAAGTGGTGAATGGCTTTGGTTTGCTCTGTGTGTGGTTAATAAATTATGAACACTCCCAACAACATAAGAGAACATACTGATACCTTGGACTGGCACTTTGTTTTACTGTACAGACTGCAGCCTTTTATACATGGCAACAGGAACACTAGAAATAAAATGTACATCAGTACCAGCAACAGCTTTTAGACACGCTTTCCCTCACAAACTCCCTTTAACATCTTGTCTTTGGCAGATAACAATTAATTCACTGGCAGATTTCAGCAGATGCGGTTTGAAATGTAGAAGGGATGAGTTCACAATAAGGCAGTTTGTCCAGCTGTTAAATAGGTGAATCATATTTAAGCTGTGGTTTGTTCTCTTGGCCTCTAGCAGCTTCTGAATGTTCCTGGCATTCTCACATTTCCAGGTGCTAAGGACTAGGCTGACTTTTACCCAGGAGAAGGCATGTAGACCAGTGTACATTATGTAGTTATAAAATATGCCTTACATGGGATTTAATTGCTGTAAATTGCTCATGATGTTATTTTGCCATTTTTTATTGACCTGAGCATGTCCTGTTTATTTTTGCTAAACTTTAATTCATTCCTGTACTCAGAGAAAGAAATTGCAACATCTGCCAAGCTTTAATAAATGTAAAAATGAGTAGCTGGTTTGCCTAATAAGCTCATGTATACTAGAGTCTGCTTTACCAATCAAAAGGACATCATTGCATGACTGCTTGCATAATGGTACTTGGGTATTTGCATTCCATGTATTGTGGAGATCTTATGAAGGTATAGACTGTGCCTCAGCAATCTTCACCTGCTATGCCTGTATGTGAAATACTCTACTGTTTTGCAAAATTGACATTTAGTGCTTGCAAGTTATCTGGATCAGTAGCCAAGGCTAAACGTTATTCTTCGTGAGGAGTGAACGTGAACTCTGTCTCCCAGCTGGCAGCTTAAACCGCTGCTGCAGGAAGCACAGGTTTGTGCTGAAATTGAGTAGGTGAGCTCAATCAGTCCAGTGATGTCATTTAATAAACCATGGGACAGTTTAAGCCACCTGTCACCTGTACCCAGATTGGGTTTGCTATGTGGCGAGGTGTGCAAGTGCGAAGTGAAGCAGTGTGCAGGAAAAGGTCATTGTTTCTGATGAACTTAAAAGTTATGTGGATGGAGCAAGTATGTGCTAGTGTATGTAGCTGATACCAGATGGATCATAATCCATCAGCATGCTGCACATGGGCTCCAGATTAGGATACGAGCTGGATGCATACATTGAACTGTGTTCTCTTCCTCTCTTTTGCTCTATGCACTGTCATACACCACTGTATATGGTTTTAAGATCCACACCTCACCTGCCTGAAAGTGCAGCAAGAAAATTTAAAGCTATGATTCTGTCTACCCAGAGGAAACATCTTCACCTTAAAGCTTCATAAAAATTGCTTTGAAGGTGTGAGAGAAGTATGAAAGTTTGAACGAATGTGTAATTTCATGGTTTACACTCTCCTTCTAAAATACAAAAACGTTATTTATTCATAGTAACAGAGCATGATAGGTCAGGAGCTGGCAATCGATAGTGTGCCAGATGAGGAAGCTGGTCCTGTTCACCCCTCTAGGCAGAAATCTGAGAACTTTGAAAACTGTTAGCGTACTTGTATTAGTTTTGGTTGCTGGTCCTGTTCACCCCTCTAGGCAGAAATCTGAGAACTTCGAAAACTGTTAGCATACTTGTATGAGTTTTGGTTCTCCCTCTGAATTTCCTCATCACCATTCAGCGGAATGAGCCACTTACACTGAAGAGACACTCAAGCAGCTACTGAAATTTTTGGTAGTCTGGGGAGCATAGCACAGATGTCTTCCTTCACTGTGGCAGTGCAGTAAGGGGCAGGGCTCCCACTGCTGCTGTGTGGAGAACTCTTGAGGATTGTGGTCTGAATCCTGATCCCTTTGCACACAAGTAAAGAACCTGTGAGCATGTTATTGTCCACAGGTCCACTAAAGGGACTGGATCATGGTACTGTTGTCATCTGAAGTAGAAATACTATATGCGGGAAAAATGTGTGAATAGATCCTTTGCTCCTTTTCTGTACTGGAAAAAAACCCCACAGAGATTGGCACATGTTCTACCTAATACAGCCACCTTTTCAATGCCAATTTCTTCTCTGTTTCTCATATTAGTAGCCTGCTGGGGACAGAGACTATTAAAAAAGCACACAGTGTTCTTACTGTCCTCAGCTTTCTACAGCTTTTGAGCTCTTGCCAGCCTCTCTTTGCCAGCTCCTGAGGCCATTCTAAACTGCAGAGGTGACTAGCCTTCTGGCTGAACTTGAACTTTGCAGAGAACTGACCTCCTAAAGTGTGTTTGGTAAACATGAGAGAATTTGGTAATAGATTTAAATGCGTGAGATGGATTATCTTGTTTTTTGTGGATGCACTGCAGTGTCTCAGCTGCCAGCACATCTCTGTCGCTGCAGTGCGTAATATTGATTTACATTTTTGTCTGCCTGAGGATAGTACTAACCTCACTGATCATGGTGGGTGCCTCTCTGCAGGGACTTTCCACACAGAGGTGCAGCTCAGAGCACTGCTACACCAGCACTTCTTCAGCAGCTCTTCCCCTGCTCTCACCTGCTTTGTTTGCTTTACCAGTGGACAGTCTCCAGTGTGCTGCAGTGGCATTGCAGCAGAGGCTCTGCAGTAACTCCTGTCAGTGCAGAAGCTTGCGGCACACTTCCATATTGCGCGCTAGTGCTGAGCGTGAGTGACTCCCCCTGTGATGCTGGAGTTGCAGGAATTGTGCAGTATGGTCCTTGTTAGCAGTCAGAAAGCAAAGTGCTAGTTCAGGTTGTTCAAATAAAGGATTGATTCAGACACCCTCTTCCCTCCCATTTGACAGCTTTATCTGAAAAAAAAAAAAAGGCAAATTAGGAGACAAGAACACAGGACAGGTTCACAGTGCGTATTTCTTACATTGCAACAATGCTGGAGGTTGGGATCCTGACCATTTTTTACCTTCCTGGGGAGAAATATTTCCACTGAGCCAATTTGCTTTTGCTCCAGGCTGTCACTGGTATTACTGGAGATCCTGTCCCACAAAGAATTTCCTTCATGACTGGACAAGCTTTAGCAATGGCTTGTCTTCAGCATTGCTAGGTTCCTATGTCGTATGTATGTCACATCTAGAGTCAATTTCCCTAGCTTCTGACCTGCCTTCAGACTGCTAGTGGAGCTCTTAACAGGGCTATGGGCCCTGCTACTTGTAGCCATGAGGACTAGCAAGGCCAAGCTATTGTACATATATTTAAAAGGTACTTCATTGTTGAAATTCTGCATCCAACAGCGGAGTCAAGGGAACTTCTAAGGGAGGATAAAACCCACCGACCCTGTGGCTGGCGTAGTGTTGTGGTGGAACAGGTGAACAAAGATTTATAGCAGGGAGAAAATGATTTCAGTGCTATCGGGGTGGGGTGGGGAGTATGTTATTTAGTGATTAAATATAGCTGCTGAGTGACAGGAGAGAAAAGGAAAAGATAATCTCAGGCTTGTCTGGCAGATGCTTACATTAACTACATCATGAACATTTCTGTTCATGCTCCTGATGGCAAGCAGTAACAGGTGCAAATTAATGCTTGCAATTTTCCCACGTGATAGACAAGTATATTTCTTCATTTTGCCAAGGAGAAAACAAAACTTCATTGGCATAATCAAAGTCTTAGTGCAAATAGGAGATAAACAATGAAGTCCCATGGAGATTTGTCACTCTCTGTTTTGTTCCCTTTCTCCTTTCACACTGTCTTCATGACCTCTTACAGCTTCTGTGGTAGCCATGGAGTCGCTGTGCTTGTCAGTTCTGCAAGGAAAGGATCTTCTGCTGATGAGCTCCAGCTGGCATTGCGGACTGCCCTTGCAGCCATCCCAGCTGAAGAACAGAAATTTACTAATGTAATGTAAATGGACATTACTATATCTTAAATGTATGACAAGTTGGGATCCTATTTTTGTTTTATCACTGAAGTGGCTTGTCCTACATTGTCATGCCATGTTCTGTTGACAGTCCCTGCTTTGCACAAGGTGTTTACAAATTAAAAGAAAAATAAAATAAAAATCAAAGTTTTCCAAATGCAGGGGAGAGAGTGATAAGCTTTCGTGTCTCGGGAAATGTTTTGTGTTTAATGAAAGTATGGGTTTTGCTCAGTTTCTCTTAAAAAATGAGTGCAATATAAGTACAATGCTGATCAGACACTTCCGGCTTCTGGTGAGATTTGTCACATCTGTTGAGTTTCCTGAAGCTTTCCATGAGTACTGGTATTGGATCGCTTGGCTTGTAAATGAGGACTTCCTATGTTGAGATGGCTGTCCTGGAAAAGCTTCAGCAAGATCACTCTCCCTCAGTTGAAATCAGATGTTAATTTCCTTTCTGGTACAGGATAAGGTACTGTGAACCAACACTGATATTTTTTACGGCTTCTTAATGTTTCTGGAGATAAGCTATCTCCAGACTAATCTGGCAAAAGTCCTTCTTTTCTTTCATATTCTGATGTAAATTGGAGAAGAAGTCTGAAGTACAGCTAATTTATATACTTTTGAGGTTGTGAGTTTGTTTGTTTTGTTATTGTTGTTTCTTTGCAATTTTTCTTTTAGTCCTGATTCTGATGTGTCTAAAATCACCAGAAAATCTCATTTGTGGCTTACAGTTATTTCTGAGGGTGGTTTGCCACAAGGAAGGATGCTTTGTTATCTGCAGAGAACCAGGGCCATGACCATAAATTTGAATTGCAGGTGCCATGTGTTTTCTATGGTAACAAATTCTGATAACATAAATGCCAAACTCTGCAGGACAGAAAAATTAGCCTGCAAGTGGCAGTTTTGTCTTACTCTAGCACGTGAAGTGACAGAGAGAACCAAAATCAGAAAATATCTTGATTAGAGTTTGTGCTTTTTATGTGTGTTCTGTTCGAAATGTTTTCTCTTTCTGAAAAGCCTGCAGTGTTGGCAAACCTTCACCATGTGTACACAGACTTCTTCCCATTAAAATGTGTATTTCTCACTAGTTTCTTTTGCAAGTCAGCTATGTCATCCTTGTGCTTGCAAAACTAACAACTCATCACAGCATTTTAGAGCCTATTTGAATATCTTTAGCGAACCTGAAGTTACTTATGTCACTGTGCTTCCACAACATGAACACTTACAGTGACAGGAGAAAGTCAAAAAGGCGAAAACCGCATGGAAGGACTATAGAAACGTGTGGAACATAGTGTGACATCTGGAACAAGCATTCATCAGTATGTTCTACAAAAGGCAACTGAATTTTTCAGCATATTCATAGTGACCGCACAAGCATTTTTTGTCCTGTGTGACATGCTGCATCAGGACACAATAATAAAAAAAAAAGGTCAACTATATGAAAAATGGAACAAATGGCTCCATAAATAAGACCTAATAAGTCGTCTTGTTTCATATGAAATCCATCTACTAAACCACACTCCTGTCACTATGGCTTAGATTCCAGACCCTGTCAGCATTTACCAAAACCCTGCCTTTTTAGTATTATCTGCTAGGGAAAAAACAAGTTTATTTTTTCCCTTAGATGTAAGATTCATGCCACTTTTATCATCCCTACTGAAATAATTCTGACCAGCAGATGTTAATATTCTGCCTGAGTGAAAATGGGAACTTTATAAAATTGGAATTTGCTCTCAGGCACATAGTATTTGTTTTCAGTCATATAAAATACAGAGATACCAACTGTAAAACATGACATTGTTAGGTGTAGAAAAGGTATGTGTATTTTTGGTGCACAAAAATATTTTAATGACATTTTTCGCCCACACAGAAAATGTTTGTGTGTTTAATCTGTTATTTTTCATGAAAATATATTGATATTTTAATGATAATGTTATTGTAAAGGCTTTTTGGAGGCAAGATGGAATAGGTAATTGACATTAGAAAGAGAAGGCCCAGTCACAAAATAACTAAATAATGTTGGTTGAGGTGTCATAGTAGGTCTTGATTCCTCCACACGCCTGAACTAGGAGGAGATGTAATATTTCTGTTTTTAAAAACAACTTAGAGGGCCCAATTTTCATTCTGTTGTAAAGCAAGAATGAAAACGTTGAAACCTTGACTCAAAAGACATGGTGAAGGAGACTTTATTTTCTGGCTAGCTGTAGGTGTTAGCTGGCAATGTTTCTGACTGCTGCTGAATCTTCAGCATGAGAACAGATCCTCAGCTGATGTAAGCTGCCGTAGCTTTGTGCCGAATGATAATCAGATGTGACAGTCTTAGAGAATGGTAGAGCAGTAGCCTTAATGAAATGCTTTAACAGTTGATTTGGAGAATGGATATCAATGGGCTGAAAATATCTTGGAATTTAGTCAATACAGTGATGACATTGATGTGGGCTCTTTTGCAAATGCGTAGCCTGCCTTTCTCGGGCCCAGTGCTCCCACCCAACCACTTTAATATATGGCCTTGCAAAGGGGGCTTAATATTGTCTTCTGGGTTGATTTCCCCCTTCTTTCCTAAGGGGCAAGAACTTCTGAGAGTTTAATTTTTTTTCTTAAATTTTCTGAAGTCCTTAATTTGAATTCTCATCTCTGACTTCTGAGTGGCTGTGGCCTTCAAGAAAAAGAACGCAGTGTTTAAATTTCCCAGTCGGATTTTGGTTCAGCTGTTCGTTTCCTGTGGTTTGTCTGCTTTTCCAAACCAGATTTTCTTCTGGATAATGGAGTTGAAGATATTTCTTTGAGGGCCTATGATGTACCTACCCTGAAAGAAAAGTTACCCAGCTCCAGAAGGGCTGAGGACTTCACAGCTCTTCTCTCTCTTTTGACTTACCTCTGTTGTCTGTAACAGTACTTCACCCATAGCTTTTCAAATTAATTTTCTGCTTGGTAAATAGTTTTGTTAGTCACTTTAAATGAGTGACTCGTGATTGCAATTGTGAGGCTAATATTAACAAACTGACCAAAACCAGAAGGCATGTTTGGGAGAGGAGGATGACCTGCCTTTTTGAGTTAGCAGTGACCACTCCAGCAAGCTACAGAGCTGCACTATTAAGTGTCTTACATTCCTCAGCTAGAGTAAAGATGAATATGAAGGGAAGAAGCAATTGCTGTGGTTTGTAGATGTGAGATGGGACCTTTAGGGCATCTCTGGAGATGAGAAGCCATGTCTTTGAAAATCCTTGTCAACTATGAAAACATCTCAAAGTGGTGAAAAGTAAAGCTACAGCTAAAAAGGGCTGGAACATTAATTACCTTTGGGTACTTTGTATTTTTAGAGTTGAATTTCAGTTATTCAGAACCTGTTTCGAATATTTAACTAGCAGCATATTTGCATGCTGTTGTTTCAGTGACCTGAAATCTTTGTGGCAGAAAGCTCCTGTGCAGATTTTGCCACATCATCTGTAGCAGGTGGTCCATTTGCAGAAGATTCATCCATGGATGGGTGAAGAAAGCTTCTGGTATTTTTGCTTCCTTCTTTACAATTTTTCACAGAAACTGCAAATGAATAGCACCTTTTAGGACAATGAATCTGTCCCTTGTCCACTGCAGAATTGTTCCTAACAGCACTGATTTTGAAATCACTGATCTCTATAAGGCACAAATTCAGTAATACAGACCAGAAACTTGTCTGCATTCAGATTAATGACAAGAGAGTATCTGTATGGATTTGCACATCTATTTCGTATAGGAAAGAAGGGATAAATATATAGTAAAGTTCTTTGTTTTTTTTTTTTTTCAGGATGGTTCGTAGTATTGATGTCTCATTAGTGTACCATTTTGGCTACTAATTTGCAAGGAGCTGACAGAAACCAGAGCTGATAGCCATTTCCTATTGTACAGATAATTATAGCCTGCATTAATAAGTGCTTGGCCATGCTACACTTGCAGCTTTGTTGGAGAGAACTGGAGTAAATTTGAAATTATACAAATGTCTGGATATTATTAATGCCATGTGAGTGATTTACTGTGGGTGTTATACTAAAATAAAGTTATAGAAGAGTTAACATAGTGGTCAAAACCAAGAGGAAAAAAGTACAATTTTTCTTCTGTTCCTCCTTGTTTACTGCAGGAGTCACTTCAGTGAAATTAGAAGTTGCACTTAGTTAAAAGAGTCTAAAAATTATTCTGAGACACCTAGGAATGTTTCTAAAAATAAATGGTGTTTGGTACAAAGAACTAAAAATGGACAGAAAACAGAAAGTCATATGTCTGATTAATTTCTTAAGACAAATGCCAGCTCAGTGAAAGACTAGTACATTCACTGGATCATATGCACCTGACTTAGTTGAGGAATTACGCCACTAAAACAGTTTGTGACTGACAATGCAATTGCTAAAATCCATTTTGAATGGTGCTGCATAGTAGTTACTGTCCAAATCTGTTACTGTCACTTTCACTGACAGTAAGTGGAAACTCCTTTCAATGTGTTCCACTGAATCAGGGAAATGAAATGGTAGCACAAAATCATTTTCCAATTATTTTTCAAGCTGATTAATTTATGAAAAAACCCAGAGTATTTGCTAAAGACATGACACCAAAGTTTCCTTTTGTTCTTTCTAATATTAATAGGTCTGTCAACTGGGTATTTTATATATAACTCATGTGACTCTCAAGATCTTGAATGGTGTGAATGTATGTTTTTTTCTATCTATCTATCTATCTATCTATCTATCTATCTATCTATCTATCTATCTATCTATTTCATTTATAAACTTGGTTTCTAATAGTGAAGGCCTGATTGTGGCTTGAGTCAGTATATTTCTGAGAGTCCTCAGGCATGAGTGCCTGTTACCTTCTGATTGGCTGGGGTCAGGCCTTGGGACCTGCTTCTTGCTCTGTGTTTAGCCATGATTATTACCCTTGATGTTGCATTTATACACACTGGACAAAGCAGTTGTGGCCATTTTTCAGCTCTGACAATTTTTTGATCCTTTTCCCAGTTCATTCTATGAAGTCACCTTCTTTTTCATCAGCACACAGGGCCACGGATATTTCTGTCTACTGAATACAGATCTGTCATTGTTGATTAATTGCTTGATAAGTTCCAAGAAACAGACATTAATTCAACAGCGAAACAGAAGCTTGTTCTTGCAAAGACATGATAGTATAATATGCACTTCTGACACCAGCAGAAGATTTGGTCTCTGAGACTTGAGCAGTAGTATGTTTTCTGATTGTTTAAGTTGAGTTAAAGTGTGTTTGAAATAAATTTTTCAGAAAGAATATTATGTCTGAATGTTCTACCCACTTAGAGAAGAAAAATTGCGAAACATTTCTCCAGGAAAACATGATGACTAGATTTTTCAGTTAATGCTGAATTTGTTTGTTGTTGTTTTTGTAACTGCAGAAAGTGAGTGAAAAAGTAGGAGGTGCAGAAGGAACCAAGCTAGATGATGACTTCAAAGAAATGGAAAGGGTAAGTCTAAATACAGATGCATATTTTCATTCTTACCATTCATTTTTCCTTTCTAGGACAGGAATTTCAGAGCTTTTGTCCCTGAATCATTCAAATAATTTTGAAAGACTTAATTTTTATTCAGCAGGACGGATCTTTCAGTTTCTTATTTCTTTTTGTTTTCTAACCAAGGCATACAAAATATATGGCAGTCTCTGTAATGCTAATATTTCGTTCAGAGATTGAGACTGATGTCAACTACAAATTAGTTTCAGTTAAACCATTATACAGGATCTCTGAAAACAATCATAGAATCATAGAATACCAGGTTGGAAGGGACCTTGAGGATCATCTGGTCCAGCCTTTCTTGACAAAAGCACAGTCTAGACGAGATGGCCCAGCACCCTGTCCAGCTGAATGTTGAAAGTGTCCCATATTGGGGAATCTAGCACTTCCATAAGGAGATTATTCCGATGGCTGATTGTTCTCATTGTGAAAATTTTCCATCTTGTGTTCAACTGGAATCTACCCAGAAGTAACTTGTACCCATCACCCCTCGTATTCCCAGTGTGACTCCTTGTGAATAGGCAATCTCCATCTTTTTTGTAGCCACTCTTTAAATAGTGGAACATAGTGATGAGGTCTCCTGTAATCCTTCTTTCCTCACGGCTGAACAAGCCCAGTTCTCTCAGCCCTTCCTCCTGTGACACATTTCTCAGTCCTATGGTCACCTTGGTGGCCCTTCTGTGAACTCTCTCCAGCCTGTCCACATCTTTTTTGCATAGCAGGGACCAAAACTGAGCACAGTATTTTAGGTGTGGCCTGACAAGCACTTAGTAGAGTGGGATAATGACTACTTCATCTCTGCTTGCGATGCCCTTGTTGATGCAGCCCAGCATCCTGTTGGCTTGCTTTGCTGCAGCAGCGCATGGTTCACTTGTATGGAGCTTGTTGTCTACTGGGACCCCCAGGTCCCTTTCCACAGAGCTGCTCCCCAGCCAGGTAGGTCCCAGCCTGTGCTGCACTCCTAGATTATGTTTTCCCAGGTGGAAGACCTTACACTTGTCCTTGTTGAACTTCATAAGGTTCTTGTTAGCCCACTCTTCCAGCCTATCCAGGCCATCCTGCAGGGTGGCTCTCCACTCTGAAGTGTCTGCTACCCCACTCAGTTTGGTGTGATCAGCAAACTTCATCAGGGTATACTTGATGCCATCATGCAGATCACTTATGAAGAAGTAAAACAGCATTGGGCCCAATATTGATACCTGTGGGACCCCACTCGTGACATGTTGCCAGTTTGAAGAGAAGCCATATACCAGCACGCCCTGGGTATGGTCTGCCGGTCAGTTCCTCACCCGTCACAGAAACCGTTTGTCTAGACCATAACGCATCAGTGTCCCTAGGAGGAGGCTGTGAGAAACTGTATTGAAAGGCTTGGAGAAAGCCAAGTAGGCAATGTGCACTGCTTATACCACATCAACCGAGCATGTTACTTTGTCGTAGAAGGTGATGAGGTTTGTTGAGCATGACTTGCCTTTGGTGAATTGGTGCTGGCTTTTCCCAGTCACGTGTTTCATCTGACTTGTGACAGCCCCCAGGAGGGGGACATTCATTCCATAACCTTCCCAGGGACTGAAGTAAGACTGATAGGACTATAATTTCCTGGATCCCTTGTTAGGCCCTTCTTGCAGACTGGAGTGACATTAGCCTTCTTCCAGTCTTCTGGAATGTCCCCGATCTCCACAATTTCTCCCAAGATTACGAAGAGCGACTTCACAACATTGTTAGCCAGCTCTCTTAACACCCTTGGGTGGATATTGTAAAGGCCTATCAATTTGTAGGAGTCAAGCACCTGTACTGGTTCCCATACCAACTTTTCCTTCACTAACATTGGTTCTGTGTTAGCTTGATCCTGGATTCCTATTCCCAAGGCCTGCGGGACAACAGTGCTGCTAAAGACCAAGGTGAAGAAAGTATTGAGAACCTTTATCTTTTCAGCATTGTTGGTGACTAAGTCACCTCTCCTATTTAACAGCAGGCTAGTATTTTCTTTCTGTTTCTACTTGTGTGCATATCTGAAGAACACTTCTGTGTATTTCTTGACATTTCTGGCTGATTTCAATATGAGCCTGGCTTTTGTTTTTTGAACTGCATCTCTGCACACCTTGGCAATGCCCCTGTAGTTCTCAGTGGGTATTCATCCACTATTCCATCTCTGGTATGCTGCTCTTTTGGTTTTGAGCAGACTCAGAAGCTCTCAGTTAAGCCAAAGGGGACTCTGCTTCGCCTACTTCCCTTACCTATAAGGGAATCAACTGGTTTTGTCCTTCCAGGAGAGCGTTCTTGAAAAAATCCCAGCACTCGCTAGCTCCTTTATCCTCCATGGAGGCTTCCCATGGAATTCCTCCCAGCTGAGCACTGAGTGAGCTGAAGTTTGATCTTCTGAAATATAAAACTTATGTCTTAGTACTAACCTTCAGCATGCTCAGCAGGATTCCAAATTCCGTAATATTGTGATCACTGAAGCCAAGGCTATCACTGACTGACATAAGGTCTGTCTACAAGATGGTAATTCCAATGGAAAAGGGTGCCTGTAATTCTCAGCTCCGTGAGCGTCAGTCAAGAGGAGCAAGAGCTGTCTGCCGAAGGGGGTTGACAGTGCACTGGAATATTCATTGATAGGTTCAGAGATCCTGTTATGCAGCCTCCTCTGACAGAATGTCTTGTGTAGATGGGGTTAATCCCCCAACAGACTGCTTGGTGAGGTTGGCAGTGATAGCACTGAGTGTTTCTATGGAGGAAGAGGGAAAAAAAGGCACAGATATGTGTTGTGGTGATAATATTTCATTTGGAAAGATCAGTATGGGCAGTTTTTTTCTGGCTTTGACTTTGAAAGGTACTATCAAATCTTGTAACACGAGCTACTGCTAGGTGATTTGTAGGGTACGTATGTGATATATAATTCTGATGGAGAGATACAGAAGCTATTTATCTGTACATTTGTATAGTGAGATGGAAAAAACTTTGAATGGAGAAGGGCATATCTTTTGTACTCCTTCCAGCAAAAGTACTGCAGAGTTGGTTTTTCCTCTTCTGCCTAGCTTCCCTTTGGATGTGCCACAAGTTTAGGCACTGCCCTCAAAAATGGAAGATGTTAACGAAGATTCAGAAAGCTGATGCAAAGTTTAAAGTGGAAAATAGGACATGGCAACAGCCAGAGGTGAATCCCACATAGTGCTCATGTGCGGCGTGAGTTTGGCAGCTGAGGAGATAAGAGCACGGAGAGTTGAGAAGAGAATGGAGTAAACTCATCAGTTACCTCCACACTCCCCGCCTGGCCCTGTGTCCCTTGCCAGCTTTTCTGAAGCCAGTGGACATGCTCTTTTTGCCTGTCCCTGGCCTTCTGTTCCCTCACCCCCACTCTCCCTTGCCAGGGCTGGCAGATCTCTTCAGCTTCTTCATGTGAAGCATCGAGCAAGCACTGGCAGATGGCAGAGGCAACAGGAAACAGGAAAGAGGTCGGTCACAGCGTGCTGCAACCAACCTGTCTCAGGTGTTCTTTTTTAAAATAGGAACTTGTCATTATGGTAAAGGAGTTCACTCTGTGGGACACAAGCTACCCTGCAGAGAAGTGCAATGTGTCTTCTTCATAAATGCAGAGTACAGGACAGATTACAGGGATCCCCAAATCTGCCCAAGCATTTTTGTGTCTGATGCCTGATTCTGAGTGGAAGAGTAGTTGCATACTTTACTGTATGCAGATTAGGAAGCTGATGTGGAGTACTTCTTAAGAAAGTAACAATTCCTGCTACAGTAGAAGAAAGTACTTAAATTTCTGAGTCAACCAGGGGAAACAAATGATCAGCCAGCACTGATTCACCAAGGGCATCAAAGCTGATAGGTTTCTTCAAATTCAAAACAGAGTGATACCAAGTCTCCTGTATCCCAGTTTTACCAGCACTCACTCTGAAAGAGGTAAACAGCCCATTTTATTGTTGATGGTTGGTTTTGATTGACATTTGCTTTAATCTCATTTTTCCAGCTGTTAGGGTATCAAAGATGGCTAATTCTTCAAGCAGTTTTCAGTGACTGTTCTATCAAAAATCTTTACCTATTGTGGACTCTTCCCAGGATGATGTAAAATACCAGCATGTTACAATGAGTCGTATCAGATTCTTAACAGATCCTGAGGTACTCTGTACTAATGTCTTCACTTGAGAATGGATCCACTATAAACTGAAATGATGGACTCATGCTTTGGAAGTTTTCCAGACATTATCACCATTCTGGTACCAGGGCTGTTCTCAGGGACACAAAAATAAAATTATAAGAATAGTTAAGAGAATTTATAAGAAGAAAATGGAAGAGTGAGAAACATTTGTCTAATGTTTGTCTAATATTTTTTTCCTGTTTCTTTTTGTTTAATTCTCTGTCTTTTAGAAAGTGGATGTTACCAGCAGGGCAGTTATGGAGATAATGGCGAAAACAATAGAGTATCTTCAGCCCAATCCAGGTAATGTAATTTCACAGTCTCACAGTACTTGCAGCACTTTTTGAAAATACTCTTTCTCACCGATATGTAGATCTCATCCTCACTGGTGCAGTTAACACAAAATTGCTGCAGTTACCATGAAGTAAAAGAAATGAGTAAAAGAAATGAAGACTGGCTTTGGGAGGCTTGTTTTCCTCTTGTGTGTTCTTGCTTTAGGTAAGAGGGCAGCATATGCCTAGAAACCAGATGTATTTACTTGCAGGCATCTGAATGTCAGCCCTGTGATCATGGTGGGCTCCTGGGGAGCTGGAGGTGGCTGCGGACTCCCCAGGAGGGGCCAGGCAGGGCCTGGCAGCCATGGCCTGTCCCAGTGCTCCCGGCAGGAGCAGGGCAGGCGGGAGGCACTGGAGCAGCAGCAGCCCTGGGCATCAGGTACCTCCCAGGGCGTGGGGACAGACCGAGGCCAGGCAGTCAGCCCAGGGGTGGGCATCAGGATCAGGCATGATAACAACACCTTTCACCTTGTCCTGTAGCCAATTCCCATCCTCATTAGAGTTACTACAAAAGGGAGGGTGCAAAAGAGCTGTTGATGCCAAACTAGAAAAAAGGGCAGATAAACGGACATAATCAGAGATGACTGAATTGAACCTTCAAAATAGGTATAAACTATTGGTTTGCATAGGGAGATGAAAGAAAAATCTTTTATTGGGCTGATGGACAGCTTGCCAAAGGATCACAGAATCACAGAATGTTAGGGATTGGAAGGGACCTCAAAAGCTCATCCAGTCCAATCGCCCCACTGGAGCAGGAACACCCAGATGAGGTTGCACAGGAGTGTGTCCAGGCGGGTTTTGAATGTCTCCAGAGAAGGAGACTCCACAACCCCTCTGGGCAGCCTGTTCCAGTGTCTGCCACCCTCACTGAGAAGAAGTTTCTTCTCAAATTTAAGTGGAACCTCCTGTGTTCTGGTTTGTACCCATTACCCCTTGTCCTGTCATTGGTTGTCACTGAGAGGAGCCTGGCTCCATGCTCATGACACTCACCCTTTACATATTTATAAACATTAATGAGGTCACCCCTCAGTCTCCTCCGAGCTAAAGAGACCCAGCTCCCTCAGCCTCACAAAGAGTGATCTGGAGCTGTTATAATCAAGTATGTAGTCATCTGGGAACACAAGTGTTTTGATACTAGCATAAGTCAGTGCCATCTGCACTGACGTGGTCAACAAACTTATGCTTGTGCAAAATTAGTATGAAGATAAAATGAGGCCATCTGCCTAACACCAGTACCTCAGAGTTTCATGGAAGTACAGACCTAATTCGCTTTTTCACTGTGAGGAATTTGTTTCCTAATAGCTGGAGACAGATTTGAACCAGTGTGTAGTATTTCAGTTTCAGTGTGGCAGGATAAGGGACTGTTGCTGGATAGCTTAATTGAGATACTTTTATGTTAGACCACAGAGGCAAGGAAGATAATTTGATGATGCTGCCAGTGGATTGAAAAAAAGGAGAAAAAATATTTACAACTTCTTAACTGCTAGAAAGAAAATAATGTTGCCTAGGATAGGTTCTTTGTCAACAGATGAAATACTGTTTGTCACTTGAGTCATTGCTGATCGTCAACAAGTACTCTTCAGGAAAAGCAATAGGATTGACAAACATTATGGGACTAGTGATAAAGTTGTTAACTACTGTCAAGCTGCTGTTGTGCAACATCTTATAGACTGGGTAGTAAGCTTTGGCTGTTTAGTGCTTCTCTGACTTCTTTCCTGACACATCTGAGTGATTATGATTGCTGTGAGTCAGTCACGAAGGAGGCTCACAGCAATGGCAGAGAGCAAAATTTCTGCAAGTAGCTGAGGGTGTGATTTCAGGCACCTCAGGCTGGCACAAGTTTGCCGTGCTGGAGGAAAGAGCAGTCTCCTTATTCTATCTACACATCCCTTCATTTGCTTGTGGCATGTGCAAGTAGGATCAGAAAATTAAAATTGTAATAAGCAAGAAGAAGATTTACTGTCTTGCATATCAAATGAGATCATGTTATTCATTCCACAGCTGGGAAATGGCAGTAGATGGAGTAAGAGGAAAAGAGGACAGACTTTTTTCAGCTTTCACCTGATCTTAGATTGTTTTATGCCAATTTAAAAAAGGCTCCCTATAGTGGGAAGAATTCCATGGAAAATTACTTGTTCTTTCAATAAAATAAAAATTCTTTAAAATTCTCCCTACAACTATATTACTGTTTATCTGGGACACAAAAAAATGGTGATTTCCAGTATTTCCTGTTTGCTTTCTCATTTTCATAAAAAGTAGAAACATTACATTGGGAAGAGGGGGGAAATTTAATGAAAAAAAATCTTTAACAGCAATATTTAACAGAATATTTTCTTTAAAGTTTACCTGAGGTTAGAAGAGAGGAGAGGGTTTGGGGATGTAGCACACATTCCGTGATAAGTATGATGTGCCCTGAAATCATCAATATGCTTTGATAGCATAGCACTGCAGTGCTAGTGATCAGTTTGTTTCGTGGTGTTTTGGAGGATCAATAAATGAAGTATGCAGCATTGTCTAACTTCACTAAACAATTAATTATCTAATGTGGGAAAGAAAAAATAAGAGCGAAAGGAATGAGGAAAGGGGAAATGGGAAGGAGAGGAGAGGAGAGGAGAGGAGAGGAGAGGAGAGGAGAGGAGAGGAGAGGAGAGGAGAGGAGAGGAGAGGAGAGGAGAGGAGAGGAGAGGAGAGGAGAGGAGAGGAGAGGAGAGGGGAGGGGAGGGGAGGGGAGGGGAGGGGAGGGGAGGGGAGGGGAGGGGAGGGGAGGGGAGGGGAGGGGAGGGGAGGGGAGACAAAGGTGAATTTGCTGAGCAAGGTGTTAAGTTGAGGTTAGTGTGAATGAAAAAGACAGATTTTTAGACTTCCCAATGTTGAAAAAAAAAAAAAAGAAGAAGGACGGCTGCAGATAGCTAAAATTGAACATGATGAAGGTTCCAAGGCTTTCCATGTAGATGTACATGGCTATAATTTCAAGAAAATTGTGCAGGATGAACAAGATAGAAAGTACAAAGAATGAGCAATCGAATCCACTGCTGAAGTTGCTTTCAAGCTCTTTGGCAGTAATCTTATGTTTTGCCGTGGCTATGTTAACACTTAAGGCGACACATTGGTGACACCATGAAAGTCAGTGTAAGGGAGACGGAGTGAAACTGGGAAAAGAATCAAGCATTCAGGTCACTTCCATGGAGTATTTTGTACATCTCTGCCTGTCCTCACTCAGGTTGAAACATAAGAGAAGAAAGCATGTGGCACTAGCACAATAAAGCAATAGAAATGAAAGGGCTTGGGATAGGATTTTCCACAAACTTACTTCTGCTCCCATAAAAGTTACTGTAATAATCTTTAAAAGAAGAAAAGTGGAATGAGACCACTGGTGGATTTATTCTGAGATTTCGTACTAAATCATTATTCTAATGTAATAATTATTGAATGATTAGATGAATCATTGAAGCATGAATTTTAATGCATTTCTTCTCTTTATGAATTATTTCTTGCCCTTCCCTTATTGTCCTTTAATCTTTTTAATTCCTTCCTATATCTTTTGCTTTCTGCTCTTACCTGCCTGTCCAGAATGTAGCCACTTCGTTTTTTACATTTCCTCTTATTTTTTTTTTTTCCTTTTATTTCTGAAAATACTGACATTAATTCCTATTTTAATTCAGCTTGCTGCCTCCATTCCCCTGACTGATTTTGGTTTTGCCATAGTTCCTTTGGTGTCTCTGTATTTTCCCGTTGCCACCATTATTTTGATGCCATTTGTAGAGGCCAGACACTTCATTAAAATGCTACTTTCTAAACTGAACAGTTACCCAGTTTGCTGACTGTAGTTTTGTAGTGGGTAGAAACAGAAGGCATCAATAAATTCATATGCTAAAAAGCGTGATCTGGTGTCACTCAAGGGTAGTGAAAAAGCTTACAAAAACATAATTACTGTATGTTAAAAGTATGTAATCCTTTTATAGTTGGTTCTCAGGCAACATAAGTATGACACTGATTTTCCTCTGTCTGTTTCTGTGTCTTTGCATACATTTGTATGCCACAAAGTGAAAGCAAGTTAAGAGCAAAACACTTGATGGCTCTAGTCTGCTCATGTGTTGTTTTGTTGCAGAACTGTATGCAAGGTTGAGTTTTAAGTAATGAAATCAGCACACAACAGCGTGAGCTACTAATGTTTGGTAAACAGAAATACTAACTCATAAGAGCAACTAACAAAGTCAAGCCTTTGCGAGGAGGAAGGTAGAGACATTCATAGCTGCCCTCCTGTAGCACACACAATAATGTAGATAGAAACACCTGCTGAGTCCCATTTGCTGGCAACAGTGCCATTGAAGTGCCATGAATTAATTCACTGTCTGCAAGCCATTTGCGTTCCGTAGTTGGAAAAATTCACTAAAGCACATTATCAAGCAAATTAATTATTTTTTTGTTTGCTGTCTTTGTTTTCGTCAATTATGATAATTGTGTCCTTTCTTCTGATCTGCAGTTTTGTATCTACAATAACATACAAGCTAAAGTACAGTTGAAAACCAAATTGAAGTAGGAGTTACCCCAAATTCCCATAAAAAGCAGGAAATGTAGGTTTTATTTAATATTCTACAACAGAAGAACCTTCAAACATTTAAAAAATGTGGGACACCACAGTTTAATCTTGAGTGTACCTAATCTGGACTTTTCCTTGAGAGGAAGCCTAGCTCAATCTGCTATCCATCTGGTACCCAAGGATTTTAAGATTAAGAATTTAGAGATAGCTTAAAGATTTTTTTTTGCCTGAGTTGTAGCACATATCGAACATGCTATCCTGAGGGTATTTCTGGGTTTTCTTCTGTTGAAGTAATTTCAAGGGAAGCTTTGTCTTGAAGTTCAGGACAGAGCCTCCTCTCTGGACTACCAGGAGAAGAAACAAGTCAGTGACCAGCAACATTTCATTGCTTTGCTCTAAAAATAATTAATGAAAACCAGGGCTTAATCCTAAACGTAGGTAATGTCCTTCATATACGTTGTAGGTAGTTCAGATAAATTAAAAGAGTGCATTCCTGTCTGTATTCTCAGATTATTGCATATTTGTAACCTCTGTCAATTGCCTGCTTCAGCTTCCAGAGCTAAACTCAGCATGATCAACACCATGTCAAAAATTCGAGGCCAGGAAAAGGGACCAGGTTACCCTCAGGCTGAAGCCTTGCTGGCAGATGCGATGCTGAAATTTGGCCGAGAACTTGGAGAAGAATGCAACTTCGGTAACTTGATTACTGCCCTTTGTGTTGTAATGTAATAAAAATTGTAATAAAATTTAATATAACTTTCATTATTAAAGTGTTGTGCTCTTATAAAGGAAGAACTTCTGCAAGGATCATCAGAGTTCTGCTTCACCGAACTTCTCCTTTAGGTTCAGTCTAGGCCTTTTGAGTATCTTTTGTGGGTTTGGACTAAAGATTTTTTTATTGTGGATGAAAGTCCCAATTGTTTCCATTTGGACCCATGGCATATAGGGTTTAGGCTCTCTCATAGATAATGTTACTGGGGATGTGTTAGGATGAAAGACGTACATATTCAGAAACTGCATTATTGTCTGTGCATGTGTACAATAAAACCTTTTTGTCCTCAGAATTCTTATAATAAAAGTTATTGTCTTCATTACAGACAAGGAATAAAGGATAATAGATTTTTAATAGACTTTGATGTTTTTTCTGACCAAATTCCACATTTTAAGGCACTAGTGAATACTCGTGTCTTATCTGTCAACCACTCCTCCTTCCATGGTCCAAATGAGTTTACAGATGCCTGAGTTAGAAATTTTAAAATGAGACTTAAAATTGTGTTCTTCAACAATAGAGTTCTAACCAAAAGGGATCCTTTGTCTTCATGTCCAATTTGTGTGGGCTTCTCTGGTGCCATTTTTATATGGCAACACACAGAACCCTCAAATAGGACTGTCAAAAATCTATTTCCTATCTGAATCTTCATAGGATGTTGTTTCTGGCATAAAGACATCTGCAATGGGAATGGTACTTTCTTGTTTGTTTTATATAATTTACTGATTAGCTTGGCAGATGTAAGTTGATTTGTGCTAAAGACTACTGAATTGTTTTTTAATTGGTTGCCTCTCATTTGCTACATTTCAAACACATTTTTAAAGGGAAAATGAAGAACTAATAGAATTTAGTTTGCACAAATTGCTGTATGTTCCCTGATGATTGCAGTAGCATGCAGCAGAATAGATATGGCAATTATTTTCACATTCTTTACTAATAGCCGCTATTATGGGTGTTTGTCTCTCTTCATCCATGTCTGCCAGGCTCTCTAGTTTTGCAGATCATTGCTGGCATCCCCTGCTTGGGAGTCAAAGCTCCTTCTGATTTTTCAAATTTGCGGGTTTTCAGACCCTTCGTATTCCTTGAAATTGTGTTTAGTTTGCTTTGGTTTGGTTTTCCAACAACCTACCCCTCAGGCCAGGAGTGTATTTTTGAGCTTCTTGCTTTTGTTTTCATGAAGGTGAGATAAACCAGAGTGGTAACTTTTGAGACCCTCAAGTTAATCTTGGAGGAAATCTCAGAAGGCAGATAATTCTTATTGAAGTTTATGAACTTGAGTAGATTTATGCAGTCCATAGTTTCTTCAAGAAAATCTTTCATCAGAAAAAATTCTGTGAAATTTTAAAGCATTTTTACGTTTGTTACTGTCAGCAGTCTCACAGGTAAAAACAGGGAGACCTAGACTTGCATTAGAGCTATTTTTGTGTTCAGTCGAGAGTCTGTTGACAGCAGCACTACAGCAAATACAGATAATTATTTTCTAGCATGTTTGTTTCACCAGAGTGAGTAATGATTGAACAACAAGGGCTGTGGAGGAGGGTGTCTTGACACAGCATAGATCCCCAGGTTCAGCTGTGTTATAAGGCATGAACTCTGGGGTTGCAGAAGTGCAAAATCCTTGTTGCCCTTTCGTACAGTGTGTCATATTCTGTTTCTTTCCTAAACTTGAGGTTTGAAACAAAATGTTAACTGAAATTTCCATGACTCAGTTTCATCCTACAGTGATTTGGAACAAAGTTATTTTTGAGATAAACTGTGGACATCTTTTCTTTCAGGACCAGCACTTGCAGATGTGGGAGAAGCCATGAAGGAGCTTTCTGAGGTCAAGGATTCTTTAGACATGGAAGTGAAACAAAATTTCATTGACCCACTTCAGAATCTCCATGACAAAGATCTGAGAGAAATACAGGTATTGCCTTCAGTCTGGCATTTTAATAATGTCCACTCTGCAGACTCTGTGTATGTTCAAAATTTATGTTAGTTGTTTAGTTTTAAATGTTCTTTGAGATTCACAAATGAACTGATCTTAGGCTCTTTTGGCTTGAGTTTTACTTTTCAGTTCTGTCTCTCTTGTTGATGATTTAGAATGGGACAGATCAAAATTCTAACATTTTTTTATGGTAGCATGTGAAGCTCATGCAAGCATGAACACAGCGCTCTATCCTTACCATATGAAAGCTCATTTCACTAAATAAATAGATGTTTCAATTTAATTTTCTAGTGTATGACATGTCAGTTGCCTATAATCTGGCATTACTCTTTTGTCTGTAGGAAGACTGTGTCTGAAACATTCCCAGGAATTTAGGGCACAAACACTGTTTGCTTGCATAATTACGTAATTAGTAATCCAAGAACCAGACAGCATTGACAGAGGAAAATCTGTTTGCCCGCATACTGTGGACGTGACCTAACTCTGTAATTGTGGAAATAAATGTGCCTCCCAAATTCAGCAAATTGTCTGTATATGTGATTGTTCTTCTGAGCTCAGTAAGGCTTTCATATTGTTACATTTACGTGGAAGAAAGATGTCTTAGGCAGTTGGATATAATTTGCAAAGTTGACAAATTTATAAATGTTATAAGAGATGACAAATTGATGCTTCTGAGGTGAACTGAACACCTAAAGTATTCATGCTTATGCTGGTAGCATAAACTTTTTTCCAGCTTGATGTAGCACCTGCTAAACAGATTGACATGAATGTTACATCAAGTAACAAACTAGAAAATCTGTAATGAAAGATAATATTAAGATCCTCTAGTGATCTGATGGAAACGATAAAAGTATTTTCTGTGTTGTTTTGTTTATGAGAACTGTTACACAGGCAAAAATGTACTAACTTGTGCTTTTAGTAGAGTTCTCTTAAACGTCTAGGGAAAAATGGTGGTGTTCGGGTAATTCTGCATCAGAGTTTAAAAGCTAGAAACTCGCTTGTCATGTATACGGATGGCAATTGCAGTTATCCATTCCATTTTTTAATGCTGAAGGTTTAGACAGCAGCACACCATGGCTTCTTAAATGATATGTAAAACCACCTACCTCATTTTTCTGTATTTCTCCTATCTGGGGAAAGGTTGATATACAGCAAACAGCATATGCTTGCAAATGTACATGGACTACCTGATTGCAATGCAATATAAGGACAGTGCTTGAGTTTGTGTTTTTCGTTTCTAGCATCACCTAAAGAAAATGGAGGGTCGACGCCTGGATTTTGATTACAAAAAGAAAAGACAGGGCAAGCTCCCCGATGAAGAACTTCGCCAAGCTCTGGAGAAATTTGATGAATCAAAAGAAATTGCTGAGTCAAGCATGTTCAACCTTCTGGAGATGGATGTGAGTTATCCCTTCTTAATCTTGGAGCTGAATCTTAAAAAGGGAAAGATACTGGTTCAGCAGTGAGGGCAGTCTAAGGTAGCCTAAACCTGAAAGACTCATTAAATCCATGACACCACATGCTCCTGTCACTGTACAGTGGGGAAGAACTTGCCTCCTTGGTGATCTCAGTGGGAGTCTCTGAAGCTATAGTAATGTACAGCATCCACACATAGGACTAATTTTATAGGTATTTTATAGGTAACTAAGCTAAAGAACATAAAATCTTTGTAGCATCATTGTGCTTACTAATTGCATAGTGTTACTTACAAAACAAAATATCTTCCTTCTTAGAATTATGTAAAAGTAATCATGACTTTTACTTAGCTGTGGTATTAGAGTTTGAGCCAGACTTTTGCTCAAGTGTTTGGGCTTCTGAGAGGATTGGTAAAGATCAGAGATGATGAACTCATAGCCCCATGGTCTCTGCTGCAGACAGATACAATAGTGAATAGGAAAGCCAAAGTTAATGTGACTGCTCAAATCTGACTCTACATCATATTTGTTGCTCACAGACTGGTTTAGGATTGAACATCTATATTTTTAAATATTCTATTTACAATTAATGTTGAAACTGTAAAATAAAAGAGAAGAAAAAGTTATATCTTTTGGAGGGAAAAAAACATTTTAGCTGATGTCTGTCTTAGAGATTTTGTGGTCAAAGAAAACACGCTTTAAATATTCCCATTGAAGTAAATGACTAGTTTTGTCCAAAGTTTAAATACAAACCTAATTTAATTCTTCATTTTGTTACCAGATTATTGTAGATGGGCCATAAAAAACTTCAGAATATTTGCATGCTAGAAATGAAATATAGCTGTGCTGAAATTGAAGAAGTATAACAAGTTTGTAAATTCAGTCCTTGTAGTAACATCCAATGCCACGTGGCTATAGAGTACTGGCCTGCATTACACCATGGCAGCATTGTCTGTTATGGGAACTGCTAGCAATTGTATTGCCCACACAAGAGTTCTGAATGTTTATTCCCTCATGCAGTAGAATGCTGTCTGCCTTCATTACAAATACTCTGCATCCAGGAGTATGTAGTGTCTTCTTGTTTTGGTCTGCCTCACAGGACAGAGTACAACAGAAGCATGACCATAGTACTGCTTCTTGTTTTGTGCCCTTCGAAGGCAGGATTGAAGAAGGTGTATTGTGCTCTCATTACAGTCTCATTTTTACTTTCATAGTTTTTGCTGGATGAGGTAGGTCTGTAGGCTGCTGTTCAGGCAAATCAGCCATGGAGACAATCAACGGAGAAGAGTTGCTGTTACCATTCCAGATCAGGTCATAACCATACATGGTAATGAATAAAGATTTATATGTAACTTATTTACAAACTACAAAGATAAATGAAGTCTTTAGAGAGATAAGCAAAACTGCCTTTGCAGTGTCAGTGTGCCAGTGGCCTTTACTCACTATTGCTGAGCTGCTAGTACTTGCCTATGATCTGATGTTTTAATGTCAACCCTCAGATTGAACAAGTGAGCCAGCTTTCTGCTCTTGTGCAAGCCCAGCTGGAGTACCACAAGCAGGCCACACAGATCCTACAGCGAGTTACTTCCAAGCTGGAAGATAGGTAACGCACTTTTTCTAAGTTTGTTGAATTGTTTTTTGTTGCATTTTTTATTTGGTTGGTTTTTGTTTTACAGAGAAAACTAAAGAGTGGAATAATGCAATGCTGTTATCTTTTGCAACATGGTAGTTGTATTTTTATGAAAACAAGGTCCCTTTCCTGAGGCAATTGCAAGTTGAGTTTTATGTGTTTTGGAGGGACGTATATTTCTGAGTATGGCTGAATGAGAACTGAGTTCAGGAATGCATCTCAGCTCAATAAAGCTGTTAAACGTGATTTAATTGCAAGCTTTTATAAATATGGGAAGTCAGTGGGACTTACAACTTCAGATTCCTTACCATTCCTCTATGTATTCACAAAGTAGTCTTTCTGAGATAAGATATTAATGATTGCTGATGAAAAACAGTATCTTGTTACATTCTTATCTACCTGAGCCAGGTAGTAAGACCCCATCATTTTCCACCTTATTAATACTCCTTTTTTCCAGCTTACTATCAGATCAAACTTGATGCAAGACTTAACTGAGTTTACTTACCTCTTCCATTCACTTTTCTGTAACTGTGAATTCTATCTTGGAATTGGTACAATATCTTTTCAACAGAATTTTAGAATTTTTAGTTTAGAATTTTTATTTCTATCAGCACAAAACAGATTGTACCTCTTTGAAACGTGTGAAATAATGTTTGTAAAAGTTTATCAGCTTCCCACACACATCTTTCTTCAAGGAAACAACATGCAGGAAAGATTTCTTTAGTTTACATGGTTCTGGAGTAATGCCCAAGAACAGATAATGCTCACATGCTGTGTAAAGGCAGTTTTTTTAATTTTGGATGATTCTTTGCTCTTTCCTGATGTCATTAGCATAGATCTAGTTTCTGGTACTGCTGGGTCTGTTTATTTTCTCAGAGCACACACTCTATAAGCTTAATTCAGTTCTATGTCTTAAAATTTTGTTGTGATTAGGAGCAGCACTTGTTTTGATAGTATACTGCACAACAGGCTGTTTCTGGATACACTTTGCAGTACTGTCTAAACAGCTAATAGAATGATTTTCAGCCCTTCAAAATGAATACTTCAGTTATTTTACAGAAGTATTAAAAAAACCTCAGGAGCAGGTGGGTTTTTCTGTAGTCCATAAGCTGCATCACAGAGTGAACATACATAACTCTCTCTGCAATAGATTTCCTGTACCTGCTCAGATAATCCTTTGCCCCTTTGAAACTTCTGTTAAATGGTCCATATCTTTGCTTTAAGTTTCAGCTCTGAATTGTTTCAACCTTTCAAGAACCTTGCTCTTCTAGATCTGCTGAAGTAATCTTTTGCATAAACTGACTGTGCATCCCTAATTGTAAAAAGGTCTGCTGGCTATATCATTCTTTGTCCAAACAACTGGGCACAACTTCAAGTAACATAATATGCTCCTTCCAGGGATTAAGCAGGGACATAGAGCTATTGCTATTTGAACTACATGTCTTTTGCCACTGTTGAAATGCAGGTGGCAAAGAATGCACGGCCCTGGATTTTGGGGTTTGTTTTTTTGACCATATGGACCAGAAAAGAAACAATGCTTTACTTTTAGGATGAGGAAATTTGTTACTGTTCACTCTCAGTGATGTCTACAGAACATACTGCCTGTTTTCTAGGTGGTTTTTAAAAGATGTGAATGTAACTTGTTCGTGCTGTTGTTTGGCATGGATAACGTCATCTAACTGCTAGGACTGTCCTGTTTAAAACATTGCCCAAAGAATTTTTTTTAAAAGATGAATTAGATTGCAAAACCCATGAAAAATTTTAAAAATGCACTCAATTCTTTTTTCTGGTCCCTTTAGATTAGTCTTCAAAACTTTCTTCAGGAACTGCAAGTGCAAGAATTTTCATTTTTCTTCTACACATTAACAGAAGGCAAAAACTTCCTTAAAATACCATGATTCCAGGAACTGGGACTTTAGAAACTTAGCAAACATTGGGAGACTTGCAATAAAATTAATAAAACCTGGAAGGTCAACAAAGGCTTTGCCTTTTAAACTCTCTTTTTCATCAAGCACCAAGGGGCTGCAGTTGTCAAGACAGGGTATAGTGACAGAGCAGCTGGGAAGCAGAAAGGGTTTCCTTGGAGATGTTTCTTAAGAAACATGGCTCCTGCTGGGCTTTTGGGTAGTTTATAGCAAGTCACTAGAACTGTCATCTAGTTCATAATCTGTAAAAAATGGTGTTTGTATGATCAAAGTATCAAGTGTAATAGAACTTGCTTAAGTGTTTATTTCTTCAAAACTTTCCTGTTTTAAAAAAGTAACTTCTGTTAATGAAATACAGCAAAGCCTTTTTATTTATTTTTACAGGTTAGTTGATTTATATTTTTAATATGCTTATGCTTTCGTTTATGCAGAAGAAAAGCAGTGATAGTGAGGAAAACCCTTGTTATCAGGGCCAAAACTGCTTAAGTTAGAAGCACATCTTTTCAAAAGATAAATCAAAATGTTCTGTCAACACCAAGTCTAGGCAGTTGTTTTGCATATGCTCCTCTGATTATGTCATCATCCCTTCCCTGGGTTTTACCATAGAATCTGAAAATGTACCCTTTCCCGGAAATTCTAGATTTCTCAATTAGAAGAATAAGTTGAAATGAATGGTGGATAATATTTTTGTTTTGAGAGTCATGAAAACTGGAGTTGTGTACCTTTGTGAAACAGGTATTACGAATTAAAAATGAATTAAGTCTGCAACTGAAGTCAGTACATTCCCACACAGTCTCCTCACAAGATGACAAGAGTTGGCATCGAGCAAGCAGTTAAGACTTGCCAGGGATGGAAGCAAAAATCTTGCTAAAAATGGGGATAGAGACATTTGCACAGCACTGCTAATCATGTAACAAGTTTTTCTCTGTTAGAATCTCTTTGTTATTGTTAGACAAAAGGAAGCCAGACAAAATTCTAGGTTCATAGAGAGAAAGAAAAATTAACAACAACATGGTATAGTCACATCAGGTGGATCTTGGTGATTTAAACTGGTGTTGTAAACAAAAACTTACTTCAAATGCCAAAACTTGTTTAGTCTGGATGACTGGTGCCTGAGAACTTCAGCTATGGAAATAAAGGTGTGTGGTGCATCTCATCTGTTAACAAGAAACTAGCTCTTGACATTTAACTTCATGTTTCGATAGAATAAAAGAGGCTTCATCTCAGCCCAGGAGAGAATACCAGCCCAAGCCCCGTATGAGCCTGGATTTCACAACTGGTGACAATACTCAGCACAATGGAGGAATATCCCATGCCACCACACCCAAACCATCAGGTAATGGCAGTAGCAACGTGAGAAGAAAAGCCAACTCTGAAGTTTTGCTACACTGCAGAAGTTTTTCTGAGGATTAGTTCTTCCATAATGAGGGGAAAGAAGAGTGAGGATAATGTAGGGGAGAACTATTTGAACTGTTGTTTCTTTGTGAGATGTTCATATCCCCAGACCAACAAACAGGGACAGATCATCCATTGCTTTAAATGTGTCTTTGGGTGAAAGGATTTCTTTCCTTCCCACCACATCCTGATGTAAATCTTTTACGTTCTTCCAGCTACAGGCAGCAACAGGATCTCCATTTGGCATTTGCAGCTGGGAATTGTCTTGTATAAGCCTGCAAACTGCTGCTAATCTCACTATGCTGGTGAGGACAGGGATACAATGGAGCAGGAGTGTGGCTTGAGTACTGTATGCTAAATTTTCCCTCATGCCACCAGTAATTTTCTTCTTCACCTCTTTTAGGTAGTGTCATGAAAACTTGTCTGTGCTAAGGCAGAGCAGACTGGTATTTCTGTCTCTTCAGCATTTGTGTTTTCCTCTTCAGAGAGCAGTATTTAGCATTTTGGGTTCTTTCTTTTGAAGTGTTAATAAGTTTCAGAGAAACATCTTCTTCTTTCACAATTATTAAATTTATGTTTGGCTTGCTTCATTCAAAGCTCCAGTCTTCTGTGTTCACTAGAGTTTATTTGCTAAGTCTTCTAAATTTCATCTGGTAGCAATAAGGATACCAAATATGCATTGTAGAGCTTGCTGATGCCAGCAAAACAGTCTTCATGACAAATAAAACAAAATATACTGTGAGTGATATGTACAGAGATGAAATAAGGTTTCACTACAGAATTTAATATATTTAATCTGGTATTTGAAAAAAATTCTCTTTTGACATCTGTGGAAATAGAATATTTTTGTCCTAAAATAGCTTAAGTGTAGGCCTTCTAGCTATAGTGAGTTGTTGAAATTAATATGCAAAAAGTTTGGACCTTATTCATTGTGATGCCAGTACCCATGAAAAAGCTGAAATATGTGTGCTTAGAAGTGCCATTACAGTGCAGTGACGTGTTGGTTCATTCTGATCACTGAAAGTACATGAACTTTTACTGTGGAAAGTCAGGTAACAATATAAGATTCCTTACAATTTAGTGCTGCTAAGTCCTGAATATTTTGACCAGTAATAATTTTGGTTTAATTAACACCTGAAGCCATAGAGACTTCAGGGCAGGCAGGTGCAAAATATGGGGGATGGGAGGAATATTTGTTAATTTCATATAATGTATGAAAATCAAATGTAACTAATGACCTATGATAACATGCATTAGCTATTGCAAAAGGTTTATGGTCAGATATTTGTGAACTAGAAAGCTTTCAATTTCAAACTTGTTCTGAGTCTATCCTGGTGGCCCTGCAATCAAGTGATTTGTGGTAATTGGGAGAAAATGTCTTTGGAAACCTCATATTAAAATTCAGAGGATTAGGAGCATATAGAGTGGTTTATAGTGCAGCTGTGCCAGTGCCATTTCCAAATAAAGGACAAAAATACAGTCAGATCTTCACTGTTGTTTTAAGCTACCTCACCCTACCTATGTGAAGTAAATAGACAAAGCATCTCTGTGCCAGTAAAGCTGGAAATACATTGGGGATGTTGCTTAATTTTTTGTGTTTTGTAAACAGACAAAAATTAGATTCCAAACTGATCACAGCTGTGCTTTTAGGTGTGGGCTTGACTGTATCTTTGTTCTTGTAGAATTCTCAGACATTTACTAACAGTCACATATGAAAACTGAAGGCTGCCAAAAGCCGATAGCTGTCTTCTGATGAAGTTTAGCAGTCCAAATTTAGATGTTCTCAAAGAACTGTCATCAGCATATGAGTGATACCATAAACAGCAAAATCTGTAGTAGGTACAACGGTAAAAAGGATGCTGTAACTGTCGAGATTTTTAAGCACTTGTTTCTTTGTGTTTCTTCTTCATAGGTGTTCACATGGATCAGCCATGCTGCCGAGCTCTGTATGACTTTGAACCAGAAAATGAAGGAGAGCTGGGATTTAAAGAGGGTGATATCATTACCCTTACTAACCAGATTGATGAAAACTGGTATGAGGGGATGCTTCATGGCCAGTCAGGTTTCTTCCCCATCAATTATGTCGATATTCTAGTTCCATTACCCAATTAGGATGGCTGATCCACCACCTCTGACCCAGAGAGTTGTGTCAGTACCACTGCTTTCAAAATGCTGCTGCTTACACCTTACAAGTGCAAACTGCAGTGGTTAGAGTAATTGATTCCCACTGAGCATCTTTGGTTTACTTATTGTCATACTGCATGGTGGTGATGCGTGGTATCTTCTGAGCCAGCGTAGTGTGGGTTAGTTTGTTGGCCATGCTGGTGGTAACCAGAGCTGTTACTGAGAGGAAGATGGGAAGATGATGGCAAGCAAAGCAGGTAACTCAATGAAGTAGCAGGAAGTGAAGGTAGTATTGGGAAGGTAATGCCTATCACCACTGTATTACTTTTCAGTCTTAGTTCTCTATAAAAGGAGGGAAAAGTTCTTGCCATTCCATCTTTCCCTTCGTAATGATACAGTTCACACAGGTCTAACATCGACGAACCAGAATTGTATCTTCCAACCAAACTGGCTTGCTCTCATAGAGACAACGTAAATGTAGACCCTCTGGTTTCTCGGAAAGCAAACAACTGTATTGTGTGTCTTGCTGCTCTCTGCTCACGTTTATATACTTAGTTATTGTTAAAAAGGCTTATTTCCATCCAGAGGTAAACTGTAAACCATAAAATGGGGATTGCTATAGTAAAACCTTGGACCACAAACAACCTGAATTTGCCCTTCAGGAACTTTGAGCATGCTCAACAAAATGCCAGTAAGAGGGCAAGATGGGGAATAAAACTGGCATTTGTTAACTGTTTCTTGTCAAGTCTTTGCACAAAATCATGCTGCTTAAGCACCAGATATCCTTTGTAAACTAATTCACCGAGGAATACAATAACCAACCAAACACAACCCTTGCTTCATTTGTTTCTGTCTACCATGTGTTCTTCAGACATTATTTGTGCATATTCTGCCCTCAATGAGGACTAAATAAAACTTATCTTTTTGTGTTGAGCAATCAAAAGACATGTGGCTGTATATGCAAAAACATTTCCCATATGTTTAGTTGGTTCTCTTGTGTTCCTCCTTCCTGCACTTTGTGTGTACAGTGCTGTGCCTAGCTTCTTGGCATTCTTTTGGTAACAGTTGCAGAAGTTCTGTTAGTTTAGTTATCCAGAGTTCTATTTATCTAAATTGTACAGACTCTTTCAGAGGTTTAATGTGCTGCTTCGAATGTGCCACTTCCAATACTGGATGATGTGAAATGAAGACAATTCCCTCCTGCTTAATGTATAAACTATATCATGGAAAGTATTGATATTTCAAATAAATGCTGAGACAATAACTACAAAAATGTTGTGGATTGTTACTTTGTTGCTTTCAAATCTGTTATGCTAAATTCACCTAAGAAGAATTTAATTTCAGAGAGCATATTCCTCTTTTCTTGCAAATGTGAAAAATACTTTTTTGTCATTATCATATTGCTTCAGTCAGTTAAACCTCATACTTTAAAATGGTCCGCATAAACAAGATGAACTGAACACTGAGCACATTAAATTAATGTCATGGTGACCAGCATGCAATCTTGTGGATACAGGTTGTTTCTCATTAAAGAATGCTGGAGTTCACAAAACCCCTAGAAAAGCTTAAAGACATGGTAACTTATCACAGAATCACACAGCATCACAGAATGTTAGGGATTGGAAGATCATCCAGTCCAATCCCCCTGCTGGAGCAGGAACACCTAGATGAGGCTACGCAGGAAGGTGTTCAGGCAGGTTTTGAATGTCTCCAGAGAAGGAGACTTTAATTTTCTCATAATTTTCTTTCATATGACACAGCGTTTTATTTAATTTTATATTCTTTGTTGTACACATATGGTGGTGGGTTAGCCTTGGCAAAGAGCCAAACACCCACCCAGCTGCTCACTCACTCCTTCTCCTTATTTGGAGAATAAGAAAGTTCATGGATGGAGATGAAGACAAGGAAATTGTTTACTGGTCACTGTCACAAGCAGAACAGACCTGATTAGGAGAAAAGTAGTTTATTGTCAGTTAAAGTAGATCTGTGTAGTGAGAAACAAAAAACCATTGAAACAGCACTTTTCCTGCTTTATTTCCCTAACTAAAATTCACTTCTTCACGCTGACTCTTCCCCACCAGCAGTGCAGGAGGATGTGGAATGGGACATTTATGGCCAGTCCATAACAGCTCCTCTCTGCTGCTCCTTCCTCCTCATGGTTCTCCCTTGTTCCAGCAGTGGGTGCATAGGCCACAGTGTGAGTATCTGCTGGTGTGTCGTGGGCTGCCTCCTTCTCATCCTTCTTTGACCGTGGTGTTCCTCTGCTCTTTCTCACTCTTTTATTTTTCCCTTTGTCCTCTCTGCCCAGTGTGCTTTACCCTTTCTTAAGCACGTTTTCTTTGAGGCACCACCATCTCGCTAGAAGGGCTCAGCCGTGTCCTGCAGTGGGTGCAATGGAGCTGGCTGGAACCAGCCATGTCCAACACGAGGCAGATCCACCCGCTCGCAGAAGCTGCCTTGCAGCCCTCACTGCCAGCACCTTGTCACATAACCCCATAGGCCTGCCTAAGGGATGTCCCTACGTGCGTTGACAGAGACTCTTGACAGAGTAGAGCAAGATAGTTGCTGACAGAGATGGAGACTCATTCAAGGTTCAGTTCAAAGTCAGGCTGGACGGGCTTCTGAGCAACCTGATCTAGTTGAAGATGTCCCTGCTCGTTGCAGGGTGTTGGACTAGATGACTTTTAAAGGTTCCTTCCAATCTAAACTATTTAAAACAAAACCCAACCATATATATATATATAAATATATAAAAATAATTACAATCTGGCCTAAATCTTATGACCGGACTGTTAAGTAAGATATCGTCAGTGACTGGAAGTCATTTGTTTCAAACCCAATGGCTCTGAAGCTTTAAACAGATGCATTAATGGTGACGTGCTACAGGTAACAACTATGCTACAGCTAATTAACTATGTTAATTATCAAGGCTTGGCAGTCACAGGTAGTGCCACTGGATCTGAGAGACACTTTTCTGGCCATGGCCCACACCTGTTTTATCAAATTATTATTTTGTAGTGTTTGTGGAGGACATGCAAACATAGGGCAACTCTCCTAGAGCTGATTTTATGTGATTTAGAGCAAAAGGATTTTGGGTGTGCAGTGCTGTCCCGCCCCGCTGGTAGGGCCTATTCTTTAAGATGCAGGGAAATGCTATGTCTTTCAACAAATGGGGCCAAAAGGAACGCACAGAATAGTAAAAAATCTGTTAGACGCCTTGACATGTTACACAATTCTTGGCAGTTTTGTATTGCTCTTTTCTCTGTCTCATACAGGTAATCCCTGAAGAACACTTTATTCCTTGGGTGGTAAAATCAGAATCTGACTTGGCCAAGACAGAGATTGCCAGGGCTGACAAAAGTTTGTGTGCAAGCCAAAAGAGTTTGCAGGAACAACCACAAGTCACAGTTGAAGTGCAAAGAGTAAATTTATTTTCGTTACATTGCTAACTGGAGGATCTCTGAAAAAGCACCTAAGCACCTGGGCAGAGATACACAAGTGGGAATGCAGGCACTGCAGAGCTCAGTCCTTTCTGATGATCAACAAGCCTGCTGTTTTCACCTGTATTTCAAGGATTCAAGCAGGCATAGTTTTCTGCTGTGCTTTGATCTTTCTCACAGCAAAGCAGGAATCTCAAGCATATTTGATAAGGTCCCTTTGAGTTTCTCACAGGACTATGTTATCTAAACACAGAGGTTCTACTTGTCAAGCACACAAAGCCAGAAACCAATTAGTGTGATACATGTTTTTCTCTAGACCTAAAATGCAGTTGCTTGAGCATATATACAATTCTCCTAGCCAACCTTCTGTTCTGTTCCCACAGTTTGCATCTAAAGCTTCAGTACTAGGACAAGTGGGGTCCAGGGATTGGTAGAAAGCAGGAGGCACTTTGCCATTACGTCTCTGTTAGTTCAAAGCTTTGCCTATGGAGCCCTGTGACCATTTCCTTCTAGAAGCACATAAGGCCTGTTGATGGAGGCAACGGCCTTTTTTCACTGGCAGACTTACAACATCTGTCATCCTGCTTCCTAAGGTGTATGTTTTCAGAAACATTTCAAAAATGTTGCATGGCTTCCTAACTACCAAATTTGGCTGTAGAACTGCTGCTCCCCACAGAGGAAATTAGGAAGTCTTCCAGCACTGAGCTGTCAGCTGCTGAATATAGCTAAATGGTTTGGTTTGGTTTGGGTTTTTTTTTGGTATGTGTTTTTTATTTGTGTTTGTTTGTTTGTTTTGTTTGTTGGAGGGCTGGTTTTGTTTTTTTGGGTTTTGGTTTTGTTGTGGGTTTTTCTTTTTTCTCATGAACCTGAAGTTTCATGAAGGTTTTACTTTCTTAGACTTTCTCATTTATTGCAAAGTGAAACTTTGTGAAAAATATTGCAAAAATACTTAACAGTTCCCTAAATAGTTCTCCATTAAAATAAAGAAGTGATTGAACCAAATGAATGTGCTAGGGTTTTTTTCCTCTTTTAAAACATCCCCTTCCCTTCAGAAACAAAGATGATAGTCACACCCAGAATTTTGTATTTGAATCTTGGCTTAGTGATTACACAAAAACTCTACAGATAATGATACTGCTTTTCCCACATGAACTACAAGACTTGAAAACTGCTATGAGGATGTATTTCCTAGTTTCACATTTTTAGGTCTTTCAAATGGCTATTGCTATGCTGAGTAATAGTTCTTCTCCAGGATCTACCCTAAGCTTACCATATCTACAGGCAGAGGAGCCCGGCTGGACTCATGAAAGCAAGGAACAGGGTACATGCAGGTCAGTGTGCAGACAGATGGGTCTAACCAGCATAGGAGTAGGCTGAATTTGAGATGGACAAATGAACTGATGAATTAGGGTGCATTCCCAGGTAACAGTGAATAAAAATGTGTGCATTCTATAAGAATGAACTTGATCTTAGTGTTCTGTAAAGCACCAGTATGTTGTCTTAGACTTAAGCTCGGAATTTCTAGAATGCTCCACAATCATTATGTTATTACCATTCGGCCTAAAATGTTGCAGTAGGCGGGAACAGCTCTGCGATATATTTTTGCTGCTAAATTCCAAGCTATTTACCTTTAATTGTATCTCTTTGGAAATAAAGCACAGGAGGGCATGTGAAAGAATCAGCAGCTTCTGGAGGCTCTGGAAAGCTCCATCAGCTCTGGGACTGAAGCGGAGATCCTTTCCCTTCAGCTGCAGCTGGGGCTGACAGTGTGTGAGCTGAGGTCTCTGTTTTAAGAGCCCTCTCCTGCACTCTGACTGATTTGGTGGGGCAGCGACAGCCAGCCTTATGCTACTTGCACTCACTTGCACAGTGCTCAGGGCTTGTGACTTTCATTCTCATCTTCACCTTTCCTGAAAAGAAACACTAACAAGGCAGAGAAAGAAAAGGGGGCTCAAGCTCCTGTGTCTCTGCTCACCTGCAAGTTGCGAGGCATCAGGAGGGGCTGGGCAGCTCCCTGACAACATCTGCTTTCCCAGTACTTGGAGAAACACACTGGTGCTTCCTTGAATCACTGCCTGAAACTGGAGAATTCAGCAGTTTACCCAACCACCATCAACAGGGCTGATCTATGGGACTTTGCTGTCCCTCAGCAGTCACTGACCTGTGTCATGTCCTTTGCTCAGAGCATCCACATGGGCGGTGAGGTCCTGAAGTAGGCACCAGTTGTAACTGATGTCACCAGGAGAGTTATTTTACTAGATTTTCTAATGATCCCCATAGTCACTCTGTCTCCTCCCACACCAGAGTGGCAAGAGGTTCACTGAAGGCAAAGAGAACTGGTCCAGAGAGAAGGCATGGCTCCAAATGGGGACTCTTTCCCCATGCCTGGGGGATTCTGCATATCCCTGGGCTATGGGCATGCTTGATACCCCACAGCTACTTCCCGTTTCTTCTCCCTGCTGCAGTGAGCACCAACAGCAGGCTTCATGGGCTGTGAGAGAGACCTCTCATAGGCCCCTGTTAGGGGTACTCTAGATGCTGTCCTCCCACCACATGGAGACCACATAACTTGGTCTGAAACCATGTACCCATCTAATGCCTATACACAAATTCAGTGTACTGCATAAACTCTCTTGTCCCATTTGCAGGCCTCTATTGTGACGTGTAACCTTCATACTGTATAATATCTCTTCGGGGAGACTTGGCATTTCCCTTTGCTGAAGTTCATGAAGTTCCTGTTAATCCCATTTCTCCAGCCCATTCAAGTCCATCTGGATGCTAGCACAATCCTCTGTATCAGCTGCTCCTCTGTGTTTTGTATCATCTGCAAAGCTATGGAGGGTGTACTCAGCCTAATAATCCAGACCATGAATCGTAGAATCATAGTGTCATAGAATGGTTTGTTTTGGAAGGAATCTTTGAAGATATATAGTTCCAGCCCCCCACCCCACCATGGACAGGGACATCTTTCATTATCAGTTTGCTCAAAGCCCTGTACAACTTGAGTTTGAACATTTCCAATGATGAAGCATATGTAAATTCTCTGGGCCACCTGTTCCAGTGTCTCACCACCCTTATTGTAAAACAGTTTATTTCTTATGTTCAACCTATGTCTACCTCTTTCAGTTTAAAACAGTTGCCCCTTGTCCTGTCACTACAGGCCCTGCTAAAAGTCTCTCTCCATCTTTCTTATAAGCCCCTTTTATATATTGAAAGACTGCAATAAGGTCTCCCTAGAAGCTTCTCTTTTCCAAGCTGAACAACCCCAATCCTCTTAGCCTCTCTTCATAAGAGAGGTGTTGCAACCCTATGACCATTTTTGTGGCCCTCCTCTGGACTCACTTTAGTGAAGATGATGAACAACATTGGTCCCACTATTGGTGGCTGATGTATACCATTTATGGTCGGCCTTCAGCTTGTCATTGTGCTGCTGCACATAATCCTCTGGGCTCAGTCATTCAGCGAAGTTTTCAATCAATCTCAGTGTCCACTGCTCTGACTCATACTTTATCGGCTGATTTAGTCAGATGTTAAACTGCAGAAAATGTTATACCACAGGAGTCTCAAAATTATAAATTGACTTGAACATATCCAAGTGGAAGGGTTTTTTTGTTTGTTTGTTTGGGGTTTTTTTTTGTGAAGAGGTGGAACATACTTAGTTTCCACTGAAAATAATGAAGTCACAGCACTGTAAATTTAGCTAGTATATGCTACACATCAGAATATTTGGATATCTACAGGCTTTCAGTGCTTGCTGTAGTGGCTGCCTTCAAAGCTTGTATGTTATGTGTAGTAAGAGGTAGGCTAGTTACCACTCTGTGTAGCAGTTACGACTGTAATGGCCAACAATATGAAGTACCTGTGGGGTACAGAGGCATCTAATGGTGGAAGTGACAACACACTGCTTACAAAATTACACTGAGTTAATGGCATAAGCAGAACTCCACAAATACCTTGGCTAGGTTTCAAAGATTAAACATGCATTCCGAGGACCTATATCTAAGGTTTGGTTTCTTAAAGTGTCTATTGAGTTGCCACTTAGCCCAGTGTTCATTAAACACTGTTTATAAAGTTCTACAAATGTCTGCATTTCTTACCTATAAGTACTGAAGCCTTTGCAAAACTCATCTGTGACCCTGTGCCACTAATGAGCTCCATAACCCTCTGCCAATACTGCAAGCAGAACCCAGTACATAGTCACATTTTCTTATTTCAAAATAGAAAGCAGCATTGCAGAGAAGGACTTGGAAGTTCTTGTTGACAACAGGTTGACCGTGAGTCAGCAATGTGTCCTTGTGGCCAAGAACATCAATGATACCTGGAGTGCATTAAGAAGCAGGTTGAGGCAGGTTATCCCCCTCCTCTGCTCTGCCCCATCTGGAGTAGTGGATCCAGTTCTGGACTCCTGAGTTTAAGAAGGACAAGGAATTACTGGAGGGAGTCCAGTGGAGAGCTACAAAGATTATTGGGGGTCTGGAGCATCTCTCTTATGAGAGACTGAGGGAGCTGGGTCTGTTCAGCCTGGAGAAGAGAAGCTGAGAGGGGATCTTATAAATGTTTGTACACATCTCAAGGGTGGATGTCAAGGGGATGGGACCAGACCCTTTTCAGTGGGGCCCAACATTAGGATAAGGGGCAATGGCCACAGACTGAAGCACAGGAGGTTCCATCTGAACATAAAGAAAAACTTCTTTACCTTGAGGGTGCCAGAGCACTGGAACAGGCTGCCCAGAGAGGCTGTGGAGTCTCCTTCTCTGGAGATATTCAAGACCCACCTGGACACATTCCTGTGTGGTCTGCTCTGGGTGAACCTGCTTTAGCAGGTGGAGTGGATGAGATGATCTCCATAGGTTCCTTCCAACCCCAACCATTCTGTGATTCTGTGTGATTCTGTAAAATATACTGGGTGATTTGATTTTTCAAACCTGCCAGTAAAAATTGTAGCAATAACTTTAGCCGGGCAGTCCTAGTCAAACATTTTACATCTTCATCTGACTGGGCTTTCCAGAGATCACAAGAACAGGAGGAAACCCAGAAGCTACTGTAGTAATGAGGAAAGTTTCATGTATCTTAAGTTTCAGCCTCTGTACAGGGTTGCATAATGAAAAAGGCAACTTTAGAAGAGGCAGAAAGGATGTTTAGCCTGCTAGTAAGAAGGTTCACAGTCAGAACTATCCTTTCTTTTTGCTGACTTTTCAGGCAGTGCTGGGAAATGAATACTTCATATATCATGAGGGAACAGCAAAGTACTCAGTAAGAAAAAGGGGAAAGAATATTATTAATCATCTTTTCCTCTTCTTCTAGAGATGGTAGTTGTTTTCCTGGAATTTACCTGATTTTAGTCTTTAAGTGGCATGTGGTCAAAGCTCCTTCTAAAACAAGTACTGACAGGAAGAGAAGAGAAATAGAAAACCTTGCAAGCATACTGTTACTTCTTCAGCATGAGAGAAGGAGGTGGCTTCTGACAGTCCTTTTGCAATAAGCCAAAGTAGTTGTTTAGCAGATCACAGTTACCACAATGTAAACTTGAACCATCAGAAAAATATGCAGTATGATGACAGACATCAGTACACATCAGTGGTGATGTCCAAAGGAAGATGCAGATGCATCAGCTGCATCAGTCCTACAGTGACCATCTGATCCAATGTTGTACCCAATTCCGGTGTGGTGAGTGGGGCAGAGGGAACAGTAATGCTAAGGCACCTGATCAGCTCCCATAAATCCTGAAAACAGGACTTCAAAGAGCAGAATGAATTGCAGATATAAAGTAAATGGAAGGCAGCTGGACTGTTTATACCATCATTTTAACACTTCTGAGCAGGAGGATAAGATGCCTGGTATGCTATGTGAAAATAACTTAGATTCACAATGTCCACTACAGAAGAGCAGCAGCTGCTATGGTCAGCTGTGTGTAAAGCTGAGAGAGCTGTTTAAAAAGAGGAAGCTTCCAGAGACTTGGGACGTTATAGGTCATTTCACTATGTCCTTAGCATTCCTTCTCTCAGAAACTGCTCCTTGCTTTTACTCTAGAAGATAATGAAGTTACTATTTGCTTTGGTTTTGAAGTCCAACAGGGTCTCATGGGGTTCCCAAAGTCATCAAGACCACATCATACCTGTTTCCACATCTGTCTAAAGTCCTAGGATGGGACTTGGTGTAGATTTGATTTCTGGTGCTGGCAGAGAGTTGTTGCCAGAAACTGGGCAGTGAATTTAGTTTTAATTCTCCAACCATACAATAGGACTGATAATAATTCCATGTTTCACAGAGCTGTTGAGAAACAAGTCTGCTGATCTGGCTTGTAGCACTGTATGCACACTTCAAGAGATTACTGGGGGATGAAATCGGCAGCACAAGCAGGTGTTAAAATGTTTGTGCTGTGTGGGACGTTGCTTGCTGAAGGTCAGCCATCGCCTGCTGCCACCTCTGAGTGACCACTTACAATTCACACAAGAAGTTTCTTGCCTGATGTCTGAGGTGAAGAGCTCCCTCTTGGTAGTATGCAATTATCAGTCTTGTTTCTAAACTTAACACAGGCCAGCAGCCCACTTTTGTCATAGCTTCTGCGGAGAACTAGAGCCGGGAAGGACTGTGCAACATCAGAAATTTCACAGTCCCTGCTGAACTTCTAGACTCTGATGAGCTTCAGAAAATGTAATAGGGCATGCTTTGTTTCCATTTTCATATCCTGGAAAGCACTTTTTCAACTGATGAGGCATAACACTGCAGCCTTGTTGCTGCAGTGTGAATGTGGTTTGTTCTACCATGCAGCCATCAGGCACTGGAGAAACCAGCGAATTTCTTCAAGCCACATACAGCGTATGCTCCCACCACCTTTTCAAGATGTGGGAGGGATCTAAATCTGCTTTTAACAAATCCAGCATGTTTTAAATTAAATGCAGCTGGCAATCTTATCTAATATTTTGGATGATGGTTCCTGCTGAGTTACAAGTATTTGATTTTTGTTACTGTTTGATGTTAATACTGTAAGCCAGTAGATGGCACACTGACATTTAATTTTAATATTATTAACTTCTAAATAGATTCATTTTCGTTCTGAAATATAAGTTTTAAAGGATACTGTAAGAAAATATAGAGATTCCTATAGATAATGGCCATTGTGCAAAGCTTATTGTGAAAACCTGCTTTTTCAATAGCATCCAAACACTAAATTTTTTTTAAGAACCCCGAAAACTCAAAAGCCCTAGCTGTGGAAATTGCTAAAGCTCACCCTATCTACTTTCACCTGTCATATTTTCATAGTGTAAGCATTTGTTTTTCAGACAGATCTTCAGAATGGGTTAATAAAACACACCTAAGGGTTGAAAAGTCCAATAAAACAGTTGAACAGCACCCACATACTCACATCACCCATCTGTCCTGAATAAAGTTATTTTTAGCTGTCTCCTAGATACAGATCCTTCCAGCACAAAGCTTTATAATTTCAATCAGGCACACACATGCTTGTATGTAGCTCTTTCTCCCCTCTTCCCCATATAATAATCAAATTGCAGATGCTCACCTTCAGAAAACAGAGAAAAAATCAAAATAGCTTCTGAAATTGTTCATTCAAGCATAAACTCTCCATCAGGAATTACATCTGTCAGCCTTTAGCTGGAAGGAGAGTTATGCTTACTTTGGCCCAGACTGTCTCAAGAAATATATTAGAATATGAATGTTTTGACAGTTCATAGCACCTTTTATCTGAAGTTCTCCAAATTCTTCACGTATATTATAATAATTCAGGTTCCTCCTTGTAGCAAATTCTTTGTATTATACCCAGCTAACATATAGGCCCTTGAGGCATAAGTAATTAAGACCCACTTTTTCCAAAGTGTGTCTTCAAGTAGTTGTCTCAGTGCCTGGTTGCTCTTCACTATAAACTTATGGTAAATTCAAGTGTGTTTTGTTTTGTTTCTCTAAAAATGTATTAGGAGTAAGAGGACACGTGGGAACTAATGAAGTCTAAGAATTTAATTAATCTGTAACTTGACTGGAAGAGATAAAAGTGTTTTCAGGATAAGGATAAAAGTGTTTTCAGGAGTACAGATAGGTTCTCCAGAGACATTCCAAAAGTTATTCATAACAGTAAGCAGCTAGGCTGAAAGTGGCTGTTGAAAGTACTGAAACACATTCCCTTCATGTAGAATCTTAAAACCAACCTTAAAAGCAGCCTGTAAGGATGTCAACGTCCTGCACATGTGCAAAAGCAGACAATGTGTGGGACAAGAGGATAATAACCTGAGGCAGTACGGGTGTGGTACAGGCAAGGAAAGGAGGACTCAGGATGTCAAAGGTACAGGAGCAGTGATGGCAAATCATTGTCATGTGTGCCCTGCATGGCACCACCAGAGAGCTGGGCTGGTGCCATCAGCAATCCCAGCGCCTTGTAAAATGTGTTTTTGGCAGCATCACACAGACAGACCTTTCCCTGAGGCTTTCACCATCCATAGCTGTCATTTGACCCTTTAGAATGAGTTAAAAAGAAAACAAAAGAGTCTGTTAAAAAGAAACTGGGCCTTTTTTGGCCTCATTGGAACAGAAAAATAAATAAGGGGCACAAGCATAGGGATAGAGCTCCACGGAAACAGACTTCTGTTTCCACCTGCACACCACTGTTGTAGGAAAGGCTTACAAGCTGTGCTGCAGGCACAACAGTGTCAGCACATTCCCTGCAAGTATCTTGAATGTGTGATGCAGAAATATTTTGTTGATGAACTCTGTAAAATCACTTCTAGCAACTAATCTTTGCTGTCTTTATTCCTGGGTCCTTCCAAAGCTTTATCAGTGACAGCACTTGTCTCAGCTAGTGCTTTATTCCTAAAGACCTAAGGGAATTCTTTACAGTCAAACCCGTCAGGATTACAAAACACAAGTTTTCCAAGGACTAGGCAGTCCCAGCCCAAAGTTATTTGAATATTCTGATAGATTTTCATAACTTCTGGACAGTACAGACAGCAAAAAATCTTGTGATGGCTGAAAGCAAATCCTTTTCATAGGATGTTTAAGCTTCTACTCTTTTCCAAATATTTAATTTCTAATTTTTGTCTCCAGGAGAACAACACCTGAAACTGCTGGGAAGGCCTAGTGTGATATCATCGTGTATCAATTTGAGACAGTATGTGGCTATAAATCCCTCCAGCAACAGAGTTTGGGAAAGATGGCACATGGAAATCTTGTACCGTGCAGAAGCAGAGGACCAGAGATGCAACTGTTCAAGTGTTACCTTCCAAGCCCTCAGGCAGAGCCCATGGAGTGGCTGGAAAGACGGTCGCTTTTTCTGCAGCCTCGACTTTCTGGCATGCAAATGGTGGGCAAATTGTGCACTTAACTATATATGTTAGCTCTCTGTGTTTATCTATGTGTGCAGGTGCAAGTGTGTGCATGTGCACAATTCTCTACCTGCCACAGCCTCCCTCACTTTTTTCGTCCATTTGATAAAGTCATCTCACCCATTTCATGTCATCTGCTGTTCATTGTCCTCCATGACATTACATTATTATCAAAGAATAGAAGTGGTCTTTCTTCAAAATATTTTCTCTTTTTTTTTTTTTATTTTTTTGGTGATGGACTACAAATATCTCGTGCATTGAAAATATTTTCTCTATATGTCTCATCATTGGAAATTTTTTCTGTAACATTTTGCTTTTGACCCAATATGGAGAGTGAAAAGGTTAAGTATTCTGCTCTCAATTTTTAAGTGATACACTTTGAAGTAAAATGACTGCTATTTTCTCTCTCTCGTATGCATTTTATAAGCCATGTTTTACACAGATTTCATTGAAAAGAAAGCACGTGAAACAAAAACATGTAAAAAATATGGTAGTATTTCTAGCCTTGAAAAAAATACTGAAGACTCTTCTACTCTGAATTGGCATTCTAAGAAAAATGCCACTGGAAACAATTAGTAATTAAAAAGTTTTAACATTTTTTTTCTAACAAAAAAAGTTTTGGCACACAATTCTAGTTCAGTTTTTGAGTATCTCTGTAATTCAGAGACCTAGCTACAAGAAGACTTCATAGGCCAAGATGAAGATATACTAGGTGTTATATGAGGTGGCATTTATACCTGCTTTGATCTGCAAAATTAGTGGACAACATGTGACACATCTTTGCTCCTGTACTAGTTTTGCAGTCTAAAGATCGAAGCAACAGTGTCTTATTTTATATTTTTTTCACGTTTATATGGAGGATCGCTTTTATTTCTGTAGAGGATGCACACCTGCTTTTTAAAGAGTTTGAAATGAAGCACATAATTTGATGAATACAATACCAACTTCTTCTTCCCTGTATTTCAACTATTTTGATCCTGTGCCTAGGAAATTACTTACTTTACTTTATTTCTACAGCACTTGGTATAGAAAAAGGAAAAAATTATCCGTATTGTTTTTTTAACACTATACCTGGCATGGTGCAAGTTCTTACGGTAATTTTGCATAACAGTCCTTAGCAGCTACAGTCCTGCATAATGCCCAGTATATCTTAATCTTAGCCTAAGGTTTTCTGTGTATTTTTCATGATAGTATGTTATTCAGACTTGCTTTTAAAGATCTCCAGTACTAAGCCCTCTAACAAGAATCTAGACTGTAAGGACAACCTTCAGATGCTGCTGCTCAAGTGCAGTTATACAGAAAACAAGAAGTGAAGTGCCGTGCAGGACCAACATTTAGGAACAACTAGGCCTGTTCAGTTGGTGTCCTTAGGGTTAGCACTCCTGCAAACTGGAAACAGTTAGTGGGGCTGTCTTCATACAGAGAGAGATAGAAAGGGATGCTGAAGGCTAGGAGTCTGGTGAATAACTCTGGTGTTAGGAAACAGTAATTAGAAATTCCTGGCAGACTGGTATCAAGCAAGATGCCATCCACAGTCCCTGCTCATCTTGACGCAAAGGAAATACAAGAAGCAAGAAACTTCTCACTGAATGCTCTTCTCTCAGAATAATAAAACGAAAAGCACTGGGATATTTTCTTATCTTACCATTAGGTGTGAAGACATTTTCTTGTGTGAGTATCTCATAGTTTCTACTTTTATTATTTCCAATTAAGAACAAGAAAGCTAAACCTTCTCACAAAATATATTTCCAAAGTGTTGATTTACCAGTCAAAATATTTTGTGTAAGCTTCTGTATGACTATGCTTAACATAGTTTCTCACATCTTGAAAATAACTGAAGGATCAATAACCACATTGATAAGATATCACAGGTGGTTTTACTTTGCAAAACTTCAAGAAAGAATGGCTATATGTTCTGACCAGCTTCTCTTATATTATAGCTGCATAAATCCAGAAATCTTTCCTAACATTTCTGTGCAGGTGATCTGACATCTAGAAAAATTAATTGTGACAATCTATGATTGTTCTTGATCAAAATTCCATTCCTTATACCTGCTTAGGCTACCAGAAAAGTCTGAAGATTTGTGAGGTTTTTCTTCCCCCATCTTTTAATGTCTGTGCTCTTCTTTTACCTCTGCAATCTGTTTGTGCATTAACAGAGTAGAGGATTTTTCCCCACTCACAATTGTTTTTCATTCCAGGTTGCTGTTAGAGGCTGATAAATAGACACCATAAAAATCAGTGTCAGGTGACCACATGGGTATCAGTACTGAGATATGGGCATAAAAGCAAAGGTCACAAACTTTCACCCAAGATGACATAGTGAGAAGCAGAATAGGTGTCAGGTGCAATATCCCCATTAAGCATCACTGCGCAGAAGTGTTCAAAGTAAAGCCTGGGCTGTAAATACTAGTTTCTACTAGCAGACATATGGAATTTTTCAGCTGTTTTCTATGAATTTACTACACTTACAGCTGATTCCAGGAATTAAAAATAAATACTTCCATCCTAACAACTTTCTGAAATACGTAAATAGGGTAATAATCCGGAGACGTAGAGAGAGGTGATTTTTGTGAAACTGTTGCCAGGACACTGCATATGGGTCTAACATCAACATTTACAAAGAACTGAAAAAGGAAATGTGGGAAAATATTTGCTAATTGTTTGAAGGTTATGGAAACACCCTGCCAAGACCCAATCCTTGTTTAGTATAATAAGAAACAACAATAATTTTGGCAGAAAATGATATTTATTGGGATAAAATAGAAAACATACTGGGTCTACTAAAGCTTATAAACATAGTAAAGAAAGGCTGTTGACCAAAATATAAAGAGATGCATCCACAGTCTGTTAGTGACTGAGTCGTTATCAAAATGCAGTGTTTAAAATGGCACAGCTTATAGATGTAATAACCAAGTGGCAATTGAATGAAATTCTGTAGCTTTAAAGAATTTGCCTGTGTATTTAATAGCTCCCACCAGTCAGAAGGACAAGAAATTCATAGTGGAGAAACTAAGTGAATTGGAGGGTAGAAGAAGACATGAACATGCTGTCAAAGAAGAGGAGGCAGATAACAGGAAGGTAGATCAGCATCACAGTAATGACTTCCCCTTGATCAAGTGAACACCACTGATATTAATAAGAAGCTTTGTTTGGAATATGTGAAGAATGTTTTAAGTGATACATTATTCAAGGCTTCCTTTCTAAATTCTTCCCACTCTTCAGAAAAAGGATGCTGAACAGATCGCTATCTCTGACTGCCAAAAAGTGAGACCAACAGTGTAGCCTCAGTTGAATGGCTTAATAGGATCTGAAAACCTCATATTTTATCTCTCCAGTATGCTGTCAAGAAGCAGCAAGATATCATAATATTTCATAGTGGTAGCTAGTTTTTAATGGCAAACAAATCCAGAGAAAACATGGTATGTGGAAAGAATTCACTATAGAACTCACAGAAATGTGTCAATATTTAATGTGCTAGTGTAAATTGCAATTCTGGATCAAAAAAAGTGTTAGAAAAAATAGACATGTAGTGGGGTTTTTAACTACATAGTTTATCAGTATGATTTAGTTTGACACAATTGTCTATGACCAGCAGTTTTTACTCAATGTTTCAAAGAAGGGAAGAGCTTTGGAGAACGACTGAGATGTCATCAATGTTTAAACCGCATTTTCCTGTGTCTGTGGTTCACAGTAATTATGCAACAATCGTGATCTGAGAGAGCTTTGCTGTGATTGAATTACATTTAAAAAAAAAAAAAAAGGAAAAGAAAAGCTAACTTTCACACAAGATAAAACAGAAATATTTGTCTTTTTTAGTGTTCTTTGAAGCTGAAGATTCACACTTGTTTATTTTGAAAACAGAATATAACATAAGGATCTTTCTAACATGGACAGCTATGAAAATAATTTTATTTGGCATTATAGATCCAAAATCTTCAGCATTTCACCTCCATAATCTGTACTAAAGCTTTACCTGACTTCATTTTAGTTTAATGGCATATGTATGCTTCTATAGCACGTGAAGAACACGGCAATTTATATTAATGACAGGTGATTTTAAAATTTTGAATAGATGCTTTAGCCCCAGAAGGACATGAAGAATATTCTTCTATTGTATTTGGATAATTGTAACTGCATGCTAAATCTGCCCAGTGTAAATAGAATTGTTATAATATTTAAAATCTCCACCTAGCTGGCATACAAGTGCTTTCTCTTTTCTATTTTCTGCTATAGAAAACATTCCTTGTGTCAAGCATTGTTAGCACACCACTGGATTTCCTGCATATTTTCATTTTACAAAATAAACTCTACTGTCCTAGTTCTTTTTTGTTGTAACTAGGGAAAAAATAATTCCTTGTACAGTAAAATATATAGTAATAATTGAGTAACCTTTGAAATATGTCAAACAACTTCTTCAGACAGCATAAGCAGGTGAAGTATATCGCATAAGGCTAATGCAGATTTTTAGCTAGAGATACAGAAGACAAGCTTATAGGTGACAAAACCAGATATTTTAACTAGTGATCTGTGGGTTCTTTTCATGCAAAATGAGGAAGGCCTTGGCTTACTTACAGCTCTTCAGCAAGTTCAAGTAATCGGTGCCAAGACAGACCGAAATGGATACCTCCAGTACCTTTAATGCAGAGAGAACCTTTAATGCAGAGAGAAATGGTCGTATACCATCCAGGCAAACTGAGAAAAGTCTTACTGATGAAGAGGGAAACACTGTTTGCACTTCCAAGTGTTCAACAGGTTGCTTCATTTATTTGTTTGCTTTCAGAAAGCACCTACTATGGAGTGTTGCTTACTTGATCATTAATACATTGAACTCAGTGCTTCCCTTCCAAGAGTCTCAAAAGCGGCCTATGGAAAAGAAAATTTGAGTCATAAACATTGAAGGTACAGAGCCACTGATAGAGTTGAGGAGGAAAACAGAGCCTAAAATATTTTGTCTGATTGAATGGCTGCACCAAACTTTCTGCTAGATCCTACATTGGACTATCTGGCATCTGATTATTCAAACCTACTTTACTATCTTTGAAAGACTTTTACGTCTTCTCCTGTATTCTACGCATCTTAAAATCAGAATTATTCAACTGCCTGGATAAGAAACACTAAAAATCCAAACTTCATGGCATTTTTATGCTTTAAGTTTCTTTTAAAGTAAAATCACTATCTTTTTTATCTCAATGATGCTAGCACAGTTTACTGCTGAAAATTAATTAACACTTGCATTTCTATTTGGCCCAATTATTTGATAATTTATGAAGTATTTGTGTTTTCTACTCAGATTTGATGTGGTTCACTCTGTGCACCTGAGCAAAATGCATGCTCTCTGCATACACTGGTAGAACTTGCTAATCAAATATCACTAATATTACCCAGCCCGGAAAAAAATTGCTGCCTATGTGATAGTTACCCTAGCATTTATTGACGGAGTACTAGTTTGCTGTGCTGTGAATAAAGTTATTTTCAGTGGCTGCAGAACCAGAGAATCTGTTATGGTGTGCACTGATTTGTTCATTTTGGTAATAATCAGTGAATTTGCACTATTTAATATATATATCTATTTACTGGTATCACCTAAACTGAAACCTAGTGTAGTGTTCCAGTTTGTTCAATAGGCTTTGCATCAGGACCCAAATCCTGTAGTGACTGAACTGAATACCTCTTCCATCTCCAGATGCCTTAACAAGAATAATAGTGCACTGATAGTAAAGTACGTGAAACACTTAAAAAACCCTGAAAAATAATCTCCCAGAATTTGCCAGTCGAAATCCTCTAATCTTATTACAGTTTTTCATCCAGGTTAGACACAAATACTAATAAGTCAAGTAAAATGCCACATGTTTCAGCCAACAGAATGAGGGAAAAACGTTTTACTTTCTGTGTTTCTGTTGTGACCTGACAGAAAAATTCTTCCCAGTTGCTGTATTTCAGTAGATGATAGGTTATGAAGTTGTTTCGATACTTATTTCTGCTGCTCATCTTCAGCCCAAGATTTTGCAACCTTCTGCAAATAGTTTAGCTCGAAGATACTCTAAACTTCGTTTTTTGATAAATTTGTCCTGTAGCGTATTGGGTTAAAGATTTTGCAGGAGCACATGTGCCAGACAGAGAGTCAGGAGCAAAACTAGGCAATTTTAGCTAATGTCAGAACTACAGGTTAGAAATGTATCTGATTATATAGTCATTCACTATGTGAGAATGCCTTGAAATACTGCAGAAAGAAATCTAGGATTCTTGTAGTGCTCTTCTTATCAAGGAAACAGTATTTTTCTCCTATTTTTTCCCCTCTCATTATTTCAAACTGCCTTGTTGTATAATAGTAGATAAATACATGGGTTGAGAGTGTGTTTTTTTTTTTTTTTCCTACGTTTTCCTTTGGCCAGGGAGGTACCTATGCAAAGATGAGTGTTTTTCAGCTTTAGCATAAAATTAGTGATAAAATTAGTCATACATAAAATGCCTTGAGATCTAAGGATGGAAAGTGTCACTTCACCAGCCTCAGGTTGTTCCTAGGCAATAATCAATGTGTACTATACCTAATGGATGGGCTCACTTACTAATAATCACTTTTTTTGTGTGTGTTTTCCATGTCTCCACCAATATAAATGAAAGTATTACATGAGAAATTCTTATTTTTGGAGGGTTGTGGGTGTATAGGACATTTTGAAAAAGACTAGGCAGGAACTATACTTCAGATATTGCCCTGTGAAAGAAACATAATTTGCAAGGCTTTTTTGGAGTGAGAAACAGCAAGACAAGTGCAAGAAAGATGTGACAAACTAGACTGGTACTAACAGTCTCAGTGCTCTGGTATGCTACTTCATATGGGGAGAAACAGAAAAAAAAAAAAGATAAGTTCATTACAAAGACTTTCAAAAAAGCACCTGAAATCAATGGGGATTGTTTCATCGAGGAGTACTACATCCGGTGATGCAATGTATCGCAAAATACTTAAGGCAGATCTCACACTTATAGTGGTACTTCCCAGGCTTTGTGTCTGTGTGTGTGAAATTATGTCTGGTGTATTTGTTTTTCACAAGTCATTAGGATATAAATTATTATTGGTTGGTTTGACTTTGCAAACTTCACTAATGTTAATACAATATTTCAGATCTTTTTAATCCACACCTAACATCAGGTCATCACCAAGTACGTATTAGTGCATGTCAAATTAACACACATTTTGGCAAACAGGTAATGCTCTTTGTATGAAATCCTAGATATAAATGCCTTTCTCTAACCCTGGCTAGTAACAGTTAGAAAAATATTTAAACATGCTATAATAATTTCAAAAGTGATTATGGACTACAGAGCACATGATAGGATCCAACTTTCTTTTGGAAATTTGGTAGCATGTTTACCAGACGTTTCGTTAGCAATGGGATATAGATTTTAATACATGGTTCAATGAAAAGAAAACACACACAGCTTATATTTTCTTCAACAGAAAGCTCTGTGTTGCTTAGAGTCATGTTGAAAATGCCCTGCCTTGCAAATTTTCTTGCAGATTTGGTTAGAATAATTCAGAAACTAATATATCACCTATTAACTGTAAAGACAGCAAAGTTCAATCCATAATAAACTCTATTTCTAGTTTCTCTTTATATACCCTGCAAATGAAGTGTTTTATTCTGCCCCTCTCTTTTTTAGTTCCTATGTTTTTCCTTCGAATCTAGCAAAATTAAAACGTTTTCAACTCTAGCACTCTTTCAGTCTTGCTGTTTTACATTTTTCACTTTGGATTTCATTAATTCAACCAAAAGCTGCACAGTCATGTTATCTCCCTAGGAGTCCCACATTCATTCAGGTGCATACCTGCTTTTCCACCAGACCTTACACACCAAATGTGATAGGATTTCTGGATCCCTGCACTCCAAGAACCCACTGGAGGAGGTTAACTGCTCAAAAAGCTTCATATTTCATCATATGTCAATTTCTCTTGTTTCAGAGCACATTTGATTTTAACTCCTGGAAGGGCAGGAGTGTGAAATTTACTGCAAAGTAACAGTCCTTACAATTCACTATAATTTCAGTCTGCAAACAAGTGAGAAAGCCAACAAGGCTTCTTGCCAAGCTTCTGTCCCCTAGGTATTAGCTTCTGAGTTAATTCACGAAGGATGCATGAGAGATATCTGGGTCATTTTCAACAAAGATGCACTGTCAAGTTAAGTGCTTTTCAATAAACAGATCAATCTCTAACAAAAACTCTTGTTTAAAGAGCTGTCATTGGGCATCCTACTGTTTCTCTCCTTCCAAACAGTTTTTTTCATTTTAGGTTTTAAACTTTTCTTCTACTTGATCTGGATTCTGCCTATTTAAAATAATTAGGAGTTTGTGCCATGAGATGGAGCCTGTAAAACATGAGGAATGGGACCTAACTTACCAATTTTTAAAGTTCAAGGACAAATATAAGTACAACGTCACCAATCATTTCTCAAGAGAGGTCTTTCCCTATTCACCTATTACTAGACATAAAAAGCTTTGTTCTTTTCCAGTTTATACCATTCTCCAATTTTATCCAGCACTTTAAGTCATAATAATACTAGATTTGTGACAGAGTGTTCAATTTTACAGCAATGAAACGCTAAGTCACAAATACATGGTTACAGCTGACCACAAAATTATTCCATAGAAAATGGTAGGCCAACTAAGTTGTTCTGCATAGAAATACAAAAGAATCAGTCTTAATATGCTACTCAAGAGATACTAAAAATTTGTTGCCTAGTGTTGGTTATTTTTATTATAGGTCAAATAAAAATTTAATTGGAAAATTTAGGGATGTTTTCAAGTGTCACTAGAGGCAGGAAGTTTCTCGCTGTAAATGACAATTGGTACAAACATTATTATAGTCTATTAAGGGATCTCAGTGTGAAAAAGGCTTTAATAGGAAGATGCCCAGTGGGACATTTCTGATTGTTCTCGACAATAAATTTATATCTTGATTGAATCATAGAATGGTTTGAATTGGAAGGGTCCCTAAAAGGTCATCCAGTCTGACTCCTGATCTAACTGACATCCTCAGTTAGATCAGGTTGCTCAGAGCTGTGTCCAGCCTGGCCCTGAGTGTTTCCAGAGATGGAGCATTTACCACCTCTCTGGGCAACCTCTTCAATGTTTCTCCACCCTCATCATAAAGAATTTATTTTTTGTGTCTAGTCTGAATCTACCTTTAGTTTAAAACCATTAGCCTTTGTCCTGTCATAACAGGCCCTGCTAAAACATCTATCCCCATCTTTCTTATAAGCTCCTTTTAATTACTGAAAGACCAGAACCCTCTCTACTCCAGGCAACAATCCCAGATCTCTCAGCCTGTCCTCACAGCAGAGCTGTTCCAGCCCTCTGATCATTTTTGTGGCCTCCTCTGGCCCCTCTCCAATAAGTCCATGTCTATACTGTACTGAGGACTCCAGAGCTGGATGCAGGACTCCAGGTGGGATCTCACCAGAGCAGAGTAGAGGGGCAGAATCATCTCCCTCAACCAGTTGGCCACGGTCCTTTTGATGCAGCCCAAGACATGATTTGCCTTCTGGGCTGCGAGTGCACACTGACAGCTTGTATTAAGTTTTGCATCCACTGGTACCCCCAAGTCCTGCTGCACAGTGCTGCTCTTGATCCCTTCATCCCCCAGCTGGTATTGATAACAAGGGTGGCACTGACACAGGACAGGACCTTGCACTTGGCCTTGTTGAACCTTGTGAGGTTCACATGGGCCCACTTCTGAAGCTTGTCCAAGTACCTCTGAATGGCATTCCATCCCTCAGGCATGCCAACCACACCACTGAACTTGGTGTCATCTGCAAATTTACTGAGAGTGCACTTGTCACTGATGAAGATATTAAACAGTACTGGGTCCCAATATGGACTCCTGAAGGAAACTGCTCTACACTGATCTCCATCTGGACACAGAATCATTTACCACCATCAAGCCAAGTTCTGATCCACTGAAAAATCCATCCATCAAATCCATATCCTAGAAGGCCACTAGGCTGGTCAGGCAAGACTTGCCCTTTGTGAAGCCACGGTGGCTGTCTCAAATCACATCCTTGCCCTCCATGTACAAAAGTCTATTAGGAGGCCAGTAACTAGAAGTTTACTAGTTTTACATTTTTAAAAGATGTTTTTCTTCCAAGTGTTTCTGATACAGTTTTCGGTAAAAAACGAAATTTGCACCAGTGTGCTCTCACATTGCCAATACAGAGCAGTAGCAGAAGGATTCTCTGGCAGCAGTACACCGACCTCTACCACCTTGACCTGTGAATTAGCTTGATGACCATGTAATTGTCCACCTGAATATACCTATTGCCGTATTAAATTGAAAGGCAAATGAGGAAAGCAATGTGGGAGGAGACCAGAGGTGCCCAAGCTTTCCCCACAAAGCTGCACCCACTGAAGCGAGAAGAAGACCACACTGGTTTCCTGGCCTCCCATACTTAGCAGGTGGCAGGGCTGACAGTGGAACTGTTGGCTTTAGCTTTTGAAGTCTACATCAGTCTGAGGCGAACGGGTGTAGGTCCATACCCTTGCGTACTTGCTGTTGAAGATACAGGGCTGAACTGGGCAAATCTCCCCTTGAAAAAGACAGATGCTTGTGTGTTCAGCGTTCAGCTGGGACCTGGCTGTGTTTTGGCATTTCAGGCTGGGGGAACGGTGGCTCTCTTAAAGACACGCAGAAGGCAGAAGCGGAGGGCTGTGCCTGGGAGCGCACGTGGGCACAGGGAGCTGAGCCAGTATCCCCGCTGCGCAGCAGTTGGGCTGCTCAGACCGCCCTAAACACGCCAGACACTCCTCAGAGGTCCCGCACGGGCTGCACCCCATGTGGACCCGTACCAGACCCTGTCGCCAGCCCCAAGGTGCCATCTGAAGGAAATGGGCCAGTACTTTGGGGATCACGACCCTCAGATGCTGCCAGGCTGTCTGATGAGTCTTCCTTGGCATGAGATGGCGGGTTGCCCCTCATGCTGCAGGATTTTGTCAAGGAACTGTGACAAGGGAAGGCTACAGGAGCATCACCTCCTTTTGCTTAGTTAGAAAGCGTCCCTGAAGTGGAGAGAAAGTGGAAAGCCTGAGGAAGGCCTCAGCCTGCACGAGGCGGAACTTGGCAGCTTTGAGAGGGCCTCTGATATGACAGTGCCCTGCAGCAGACTAACAGCCACATCCCTCTGGCCTATTTCTCCATTTAACTCTTTAATAACTATTCAGGTAAGCTGTCCACATGTGTCTGGTGGACAGCACTTGCTCCCACGATCTTCCCATGCACCTGCACTCGATAAATGCAGGTGTATCCTCGTTTTCCCCAGTTGCTCCGAATGCCGAGCTTCAAAAGCTGGAAGGCTCTGGGGTTCCCATTCTGCAACAAAACCGTGGCAAAAAGCAGCGTCACTCCCGGGCTGTAAAGAGTGAGCGCAGGCTGCGCGCATCTTCTCTGCCAGCCCCTCCCCTGCTCCAGGACCAGTTCCCATCCCGGCTGAGGCGGCAGCTCACCCCTCCTTCCCTTCTCCCACCCAGGTGGCAAAGGACCCTAAACACCCGCCACAGGGCGTGTGGAGGGCAGCTGTGGAAAGCTGCGGCTCGCTGGCTGCGGGAAACGGAGCGTGGGAAAAGTCCGGCTGCCAGGGCAAGGTGCTGAGTGCCCTCCCTGCCACCAGCTGCCCAGCGGGTGCAGCCGGGTAGCCCTGGGGACCCACAAAGCTGTGGGGGCAAGGGGGCCCTTGTTCTGCATTTGCTGCCCTGCTGGATGACACTCTGCCCCGCAGTCACATCAGTGTTTCTCTCGGCCAGTGTTGAGCCCCTGCCCCGGCAAGGACCATGCACACTCCTTCTTTAAGTGACTTCCTGGTAAACCAGCGTTTGGGCCCTGGCCTCTTGCCCACACACACTCACTGCACCTGCAGAGGGAAGGTCTGGGTCGGTTCTTTCTGCACGTTGTAGGTGAAGGTCCCCAGCAGAGTTTCCTCTTTGTCTTCCTCAGCCAGTCCCTTGGAGAAAATGCAAGAGGAGCAGCTCAGGCTGAAGACGTCCACGAGGAAAGGCTCATGCCAGATGTGGGCCCGTGATCCCCACTCAGCCCCTTCAGGACCAGCACGGTCGGGTCCCGGATGCGGTGGGGCTGAGTCTCCCCCTTGGCTGTTGCTCAAAGGCCTGGGGGTGCTGGGCCAAAACACTCTGAGCAAGCCTTAGGAGCGGTGACACCCCCCCCGGCGTGCCCCTTGTAATGTCCCCTCAGGGAACAGCAGTGCTTGGGAGCACTCCAGTCTCGGCAGAGGTGCAGAGAGGACCAAGTGCCCCTTACAGCTTTTCCCCGTGGCCCAGTCCCAGCCCCCAGTGCCCGGCAGAGACTTACAGAGACAGTGAAATCTCGGGGGGCACTGCTGACAGTGCCCAGCGGAGAGGCTGCCTTTGAGGTGTGCTGGATGGTGACGGTCGTGGGTTGTATTTGCATGGGCAACCGGATCAGCACCTCGCTCTGAGACCCTTGGAAAGGCCAGCAGTATCCCGGGGATGTATCCGACTGAAAGCAGAGGCCAAGAGCCATGAACGCGAGGCCATGATGGGCCCCGCTGGGCTCCCGCGCAGCCAGAAGCACAGAGACGGCACTGCGCCTGTGGTCTGGGCTTGTGCTCAAAATGAGTGGTGTGCTGGAAAGTGTGCGGAAGTGCCCGGCTCTCTTCCCGGTGTGGGACACAGGAAAAAAGCCAGCCAGTGGGAAACAGCGATGCCCCGCACCGGAGTCAGCGTTTCAGAGAAACCCCTCTCTTTGGCCCACAGCTCTGCAGCCTCCCCCCACTCCCCACTGTGCCATCAGGAGAGGGAAAATCCGAGCTGTGGCAGGGAAGTGGGGTGCCAAAGCGGAAGCTCCTTCAGCCAGCAGTGACCAGGGATGATGGGCAGGAAGCTCAGCTCAGCTCAGCCCCTTTCTGAGGATAACTGCCCTGTTTTTGCGAGCCAAGTCCCATGCGAATCCTCAAGTGTCAGGCACCAGACCAGTGCCGTGGTCTGGAGGAACACCACTGGCCTGAGGGGAGATGCCCCAGGGCTTGTCCCCAACTCTGTAAGGGGCAAGAGAGGCAGTACTGGCGGTTTCTGCTACTCTACCTGCACAAAGGTATCCAGCTCTGGTGGATCCCACAGGAACCAGAACACACTGCTGAAGCCTGTGCAGCTGCTGGACGATCTCTGCAGGTCAATGGCAGCCCCTAAGGGGAGAAGGGAGCAGCCTCAGGCCTGGAGGACCTGCTGGCTGCAGGCTATTTCTGAGGCTGCCTGCCAGCCCTGCACACAGCCTGACACCCTGGCAGGGGATGCAGCAAACAGAAGGAGATCCCCATGCTTGGTGACGACAGCCTTTGTCTCCCAGCCACACAAAGAGAAGGGCTGCGGGTGCTGGAATGCTGCAGGCTCCCATGGGAAGGGCAGCAGACCCAAGGCAAGGCCCCGCTGTGTGGACAGCAAAGGATGACCCGGCCACTGATTTTCATTCCCCAGGAAGGCTTAGGGGAGGAGGAGAGGTCAGAAACGCTGTGTAGGGCACGGCCGGGGCTCCAGCGAGAGCTCTGGCGGCAGGTCTGGTGCGAGCCCAAGGGAGCCGCTCAGCCACAGTCGTGCTCTGGGGCCCTGTGGATTCGTGCCGCCTCCCTCTGCCCCAGAGAGCAGAGTGCGCAGCACAGCCTGCTTTATGGAGCGCTAAGCACGACGAGCCCAGTGCCGTGACAGCCCTACAGCCCTGTCCGTTCGGCTGTACCTGCACTTTTCAGAGCCCAGTCAGACAACTGCGTGGTTGCAGACATTGCGTCTCTCATCTGCTGAACTTCCTGGGAAAGACAGAGAGAAGCAGGGGAAGCAACCACATCAGGCCTGGGCAGGAGGAAGAGCTTTACAGCGGAGAAGCTCAAGCAGCATCCCCTGGCAAGGGATGGATGTGTGGGCTGGGCAGGAAAAGCCCATCAGTTGGCCCAGGAAGCACCCTGTGCAGGGCCCTACTCGACCCAGCCCTCCTTCCCAAAGTGCAGGATCACCTTCCTCGTAGTGCTGATCTCTGCAGCCAGGCGCACCAGCTCATCTCTCAGCTGTTTCATCTCTTGGGATTGTTCCGACCCCACAGTCATCGTGTTCCTGCATTCACCAGGAAGGAGAGCAGATCTTGTCAGAGAGCGGCTCAGCTCTTCTCAGAGCCTCCAAGCTCAGGAGGAGCAGAGACAAAGGTGCTCAAGCCACCTTCTTTCTTTTTTGCGGGCTTGCAAATGCTTCCCTTCCCCTCCCGGTTTAGCAAAAGGCCCAGGCCGGAGCGAAAGGCACGAGCCCTGGGCGCTGCACAAGTGAGCGCCAATAGCACGGGCTCATCTGCCATTACCCCTCTAAACGTGCCGCGCGTCAGGAGAGGAGAGGGCTCTTACCGCAGGGAAAGCAGGTCGGCTGCAGGCTGCCCCAACAGCACCTGAAAGGGAAGGGTTCTCCATTTGAGTCCCAGAGCTGCTGGAGCTTTCCAGAGCTGGCGGCTCTAGGAGGGCAAGGCAGAAGCTGCTGCTGATTCTCTGGGTCACTGCCTAGAAGCGCAGGGACTGGGCGATGGACCCGCCCACCATCAGCAGGGCTCCTCCGTGGGGCTTGCCTGTCCCACAACAACAGTCACCGACCTGCGGCACATCCTGTGTCCACAGCCTCAACATGAGCATCAAGCTCCCGCAGCAAACACCAGCTGGAATGCAGATCACCAAGAGAGTTATTTCATTAGGGTGTCCAACGATCCCTGGAGTCACAGAGTCTCCTCCCACATCAGGGTAGCAAGAGGCTGGCTGAGGACATGGGGGAAAGGGTGCAGAGCTTGCAGCTCCAAGTGGGCACCCTCTCCTTGGTTTCAGGGCACACTTGGCGTCCCACAGCCACAGCCCATTTTCCCTCCCTTCTCTGCATGTAGTGGGCGCCTTGGAAGCTCCCTGAGCTGCAGACATGGGAGGCTGCAAGGGGCCCACCAGCACCTCTCTCTCACGCTGAAGCTCACGCTCTGTGCCTCTGCCGCTCCGCTGGCAGCAGGCAAATGCTCACCTAGAGCGCCTGCGAGCATCAAGATGAGGATCGTGAAGAGCCTCTTCTTTTTCAAGGTGATGATCTCTTTCCTGAATAGAAGAGGGAGTCCTGGTGTTAGCAGTGCTCAAGAGGAGGGCCCTGCACATGGGGGATTTTCTCTTACCAGCTGAGGAGCAGCAATGTGAGAGGAGCCAGGGTCTCCTGGTGGGGACCACTGCCAGCCTCCCCTTGCTCGCCTGGACCCGCTGGCACCCTTTGTCTGTGTGTCCATACTGGACACGTATTGTACTCACACGGCGGAGATCCCGGGGCTGAGGCGTCTCTGGAGGGAGACCACAGCCATCACCAGACTGAGGACCAAGCCTGGGCGAAGAAACCAGAGAGAAGTCTGAGGACTCTTCTTGAGGACACTGGTCTAGCACGTGCCAGATCCCTGCAGGGAGGTGGGCGCTGGTCCTATGGCCTCGCTCCCTGGGGCGGGGGCAGGGGCAGGGCCGTGGTTATGCCCTATCGAGTCGGGCAGCTGCGTGTCAACCTGGCCCAGGGCGGGTGGAGGGCCGGGCAGGGTCCCCTCGCAGGCAGGGCACTGACAGTGGGCCTGGAGAAGGAGGATGGCACGAGTCCTGGGTTACTGCACAGTTTCTAGAGTATCCCAGAAAGACACAGACGTGATGGCCAGCTCTGTCGTTGTCACACAGCCGAGGTGGCCCCAGGCCTCCTTTGGGGCAGGAGGGCGCTGGTTCTGCAGGGCTGTCAGGCCCGGCCGAGCCAGGCAGGCTTGCTGCAAAGATGGGGCGAAAGGCAGCACCGAACTTGCCTTCCTTTACTGCAGCACCGTGGTGCGCAGACCCTCGCCGTCTGGTGCCCGGGCTCCTCCTGCCTCCTCGCCTCACCGGGGCAGCCCGTTGTGCTCCCTGAGGAGCCTTTCTCTTCCCCATCCTGGGGAGAACGGATGCTCTCCAGCAAGCTTCTGTGCCTGTCCGGTCAGAAGTCCTCCTGGAGACAGCTGGGAGAATGCCTGCCACAGGCACAGAGCCACCAGCGCACTGCGAGCTCCTCGCAGGCCCACAGCTAATGGCCCAGAGTGCCCGAGCTCAGAGGGGCTTGGCCCTGCATGGCTGTGACGTCACAGACAGAGCTGCAGGGGCTGGGGGGAGGGCGTCAGGGAGAGACCCCGCAGCCCGCTTGGTGCTGTGTTTGGCACTTGTGACCAGGCAGCGTTGGAAACACAGCAGCGTTTCAGCTGGCGCTGAGCAGCGCTTGCAGAGCGCCGAGGCCTCTCCTGTTTCTCGCTGTGTCCCCAAGCGAGTAGGCCGAGGCTGGGCGAGAGCCTGGGAGGGGACGCAGCTGGGATGGCCAAGCCAAACTGACCAGAGGGGTACTGCGTGCCATGTGACGTCGTGCTCCACAATAAAGCCTGGGCCTTTGGTCTTTCCGAAGTAGCCATTGCATGGGGACTGGCTGGGCATCGCTCTGCTGGGGCCAACTCAGCACTGCCAGCTGAGAGGAAGGAGGGTGTTTGCTGAGAGCTTTATAGTCGCCCAGTAGGCCAGGAAGGTTCCTGTGTGGCGGCACAAGGTGCCCTGGGGGCGCTGAGCGTGCGGTGGGACAGCATGGGGCCACACGGTGCACTGAGCGTTGCCCCCGCCTTCCCCCTGCTTGGGTAGGGCCAGCCCTGCCAGACAGGTGGTCTCATGGGGCAAGTAGGGTGGCTGGCTCTGCGTGACAGGGTGCATGGTCTGCACGGGTTCTTTGGGCCACTCAGCCCCACTGGCGCCACATCATCTTGGGTTTCTTCAGCTTCCAAGGTGGCTCCAGGCACATCGGCTCCTTCTAAGATGAGACAGCCTTCAGGGTCTTGCCATGTCGTAACGAGAGCAAACGCCTCAAAGAGGATAAAGACAGAGCCCTGGTGTGCACTGTCTCCATACCTTGTGAGTGAAGAGAGGGAGAAGCTGCCAATGCAGAGGCCCTGACCAGAAGACAGGCTTTGGAAAGCCTCTTGGCAGATGTCCCTGCCAATGCTCCTTCACCCACCACAGTCCTTCCACCTAGACTTGATGTCCGTTCTTGCCCAGGTGCCTTTGCTGCTCCAGACAGCCTCTCCCAGTGTACTGGTGTGCTGGGTTTCCACGTCCAGGTGATGGCAGCGGGGGCACTGCCGAAGGGCGTCTGTGAAGAGAGGCTGTGGCTGCGTTGTTCCAGACATGGCCAGTCCCAGACGGCTCCGACAGACCCACCAGGGAACTCGGCTGAGCACGTCCTATACCTTCCTGGGGCAAGATGTACCCCGCAGCTGAGTAGTGGGTCCGGTCTTGTTTAACAGGACTCCTACCACACCCGGACTACCATGTCCGGTTCTGGGCTTAGCTGCAGAAGACCGATGTGGAGCTACAGGACAGAGTGCAGTCTGGACTGAAGAAGCCAGTAAGACGGTGAAGAGACTGGCATATGCCTCATGCAAGGAAAGGCTGAGTGAGCTGGGACTGTTCAGCCCGGAGAATAGAAGGTGTAGGGGAATCTTAGTAATGTTTTTAAATAGCAAAAGGGAGGATGCAAAGAGGAGAGAGCCAGGCCCAGTGACTGGACCAGAAGCAATGGGCACAAACTGCAATACTGGAGGTTCCCTCTGAACATCAGGAAGCACTTTTTCACTGTGAGGTTGACTGAGCACTGGCTGAAGCAATTTCTTCTCAGAAATGTGTTGTTATATCTTCCTTAGTTTTCAACTAACAGTGTATGAACTAAGGCCACTATTTCAAAACAGTGTGAAGTTTCATACCCAGTCTTTAGGTCATACAGGTTTCTGAGCTGTTTTGGTAAAGAAGATATATTTATTAGCATACATGGGAATTTCTCTGTCATGAGCTCCCTTGTGTTCCTCCCAGGTCAGTGACAAACGTTTCTTAATTTCTGCATGGCCCCTTTACATCTAACACTCCTCTTCACAGAAGCTGCAGTCGCCCAGTAGGCCAGGAAGGTTCCCGTGTGGCGGCGCTGAGCATCTGGTGGGACAGCATGGGGCCACAGGTTGTAGTAAGCATGGCTTCTGAGTCAGGGGCCATATTTTAAGTCGTCTCAAAGTTTGCTTGCTCCCACCTCCACCGCACGCGCTGACATCACTCTCCAGGAGCCCACCAGTGACAAGCCGTGGAGCCTGCCCAGCCACAAGAACTTTGCCTGGCTACAGGGGCGCTGGGTCTGCAGGTCTCCTGACTGGCCACAGGCAACGAGAGGCTTGCATGGCCAAGGACAAATCACCTGTCCCTGCCAAAGCGTGGGTGGTGCTGCAAATGGAGGATGGATAAGTTAGAAATGCCTCCTCACCGTTTCTGTCCCCTAGTCAAGACCAAGCAGCAATACGAACATGGTGAATACAAATCCCCTCAAGTTATGACCAAGGAGTTTCCATACTCTGCAACTGAAGTAGCCAATCTAAAAAAGGATTTTCGTTGTTCACCAAAAGATTCTGAGACGGAATAAGTTTGGAGGGTGTCATTGTCTGGGGAGGATCAGACATTAGGAAGGGAGCAGGAAGCCGAGGGCTACTGTGGGCCAGGAGTGTTCCCTACCACCAGTGACCACCGTGCGCCCTGGTCCCCAACTCAAAGAGCAGCCCCTTGGGCTGGCGGCCTTAAGCCTTTCTAAAGAGGGGACCCCCTTGCCATTGTGGTGTCAGACAATCAGTTAGTGGAAAATGGACAGAGGGCAGCATGTCAGCAAAGGACATATGACGGGGAGCTTAAATTTAATTCAGAATCCCCAGTGAGGACACTTGTTGACTCTGAGTGAATGAAACCTCTCGTACAGGACCTCCCGGACTCCCTGAAAACTTTTGGCATTCAGCTGCAAGGAAGAATACAGGTGTAGTAATAATTAATTCGATGAATGCAGACGCCGGCATAAGCTCTTTGATCGAACGGGCGGGCCGGGCGAGAGTAAGGAGTCTCATTCAATATGAATTTATCATCCGTACTCTTTAATGAACTCTTAACAACACTGAATATCAATGTCCCCGAGACTACGTTTTTCCAAGCCTTATGTACTCTATACCAAAAGGCCATGCGGCAAGCGCAGGCTACAGTTGGTTACACTTACAGTCACTCATCCCCCCCCACTATGGTGATTAGCTGCAGGGCACTGTTCACAGACTGTTCGTGCGCAGCGGCGACGCCCCTCCTGCAGCCTGGGTCGAGGGCAGAGCAGCTTCTGTTTACTTTCCTTCTGTCTTTGGCGTCTCAGGGAAATCCTTCCGTGTAGCACAGCCTGCACCACAGCCACATCAAGCTCTGGCTTGTTCACAGCACACAGCCAGAAACTCTCCACATACAGGTGATGTCCCAGAGCAAAAGGCAATAATGCTGCCGCATTAGAAGGTAAAGTGACCCCCAATCGCAGATTCCCTGAAAAGAAAGATTGGACATGGGCAGCGGTGGCCCAAGAGTTAATTAATTATGGCTGAAAGAATGGTCCGGTGCCCTCTGTTGGAGGTGACTCTAAAGCTATCAGATGAACAGTTGCGCCCCGCTTCTGAAAAAGCACAACCCCTACAGAATAACAACGGTAGGGGACACCCGAAGCATGAGGATACCCGGGCCCCAAGGGAGAAATGTTATGCCCTCTGGAAGTAGGGTGTTTTAAAGGGGATCCCTCGGGAGGGGATTGACGCGTTACCGACTCTCAACCTGGCAAGCCTGGTGAAAGGCTGGGCCAAAATACTGATGGGCTGGAAAAAAACACAATCCAAGGTGTACCTTAGGAGGGTGAAAGAAAATGGGCGGATAAAAGCTACACCCTTGCATAATCTTGGACCCTCCGCAATGTGGCCGACCCGGTCTCCTGATAATAAAAGGTCTACACAATGGACAAGGGTATTTTGAAACCCATACATCTTTTTGGCATGATGATGGCTTCTATTTGCAGGCCCCGACTGTTATGTAGTCCCCGTGTTTTCTGAAACTTCCTACTTAGCTGTACGTAGACTTTTTACAGTAATGTGCTTTGCACAGTCAGCCTTCTAACAGTGATCCAATTCTGGTGTATAATATCTTGTATAATAGCGGTAGTTATAGCCTTCTTAATATTTTTAGGATGCAAATAAGGATATGAATTATCTTGATGACCATGTAATTGTCCACCTGAATATACCTATTGCTGTATTAAATTGAAAGGCAAATGAGGAAAGCAATGTGGGAGGAGACCAGAGGTGCCCAAGCTTTCCCCACAAAGCTGCACCCACTGAAGCGAGAAGAAGACCACACTGGTTTCCTGGCCTCCCATACTTAGCAGGTGGCAGGGCTGACAGTGGAACTGTTGGCTTTAGCTTTTGAAGTCTACATCAGTCTGAGGCGAACGGGTGTAGGTCCATACCCTTGCGTACTTGCTGTTGAAGATACAGGGCTGAACTGGGCAAATCTCCCCTTGAGAAAGACAGATGCTTGTGTGTTCAGCGTTCAGCTGGGACCTGGCTGTGTTTTGGCATTTCAGGCTGGGGGAACGGTGGCTCTCTTAAAGACACGCAGAAGGCAGAAGCGGAGGGCTGTGCCTGGGAGCGCACGTGGGCACAGGGAGCTGAGCCAGTATCCCCGCTGCGCAGCAGTTGGGCTGCTCAGACCGCCCTAAACACGCCAGACACTCCTCAGAGGTCCCGCACGGGCTGCACCCCATGTGGACCCGTACCAGACCCTGTCGCCAGCCCCAAGGTGCCATCTGAAGGAAATGGGCCAGTACTTTGGGGATCACGACCCTCAGATGCTGCCAGGCTGTCTGATGAGTCTTCCTTGGCATGAGATGGCGGGTTGCCCCTCATGCTGCAGGATTTTGTCAAGGAACTGTGACAAGGGAAGGCTACAGGAGCATCACCTCCTTTTGCTTAGTTAGAAAGCGTCCCTGAAGTGGAGAGAAAGTGGAAAGCCTGAGGAAGGCCTCAGCCTGCACGAGGCGGAACTTGGCAGCTTTGAGAGGGCCTCTGATATGACAGTGCCCTGCAGCAGACTAACAGCCACATCCCTCTGGCCTATTTCTCCATTTAACTCTTTAATAACTATTCAGGTAAGCTGTCCACATGTGTCTGGTGGACAGCACTTGCTCCCACGATCTTCCCATGCACCTGCACTCGATAAATGCAGGTGTATCCTCGTTTTCCCCAGTTGCTCCGAATGCCGAGCTTCAAAAGCTGGAAGGCTCTGGGGTTCCCATTCTGCAACAAAACCGTGGCAAAAAGCAGCGTCACTCCCGGGCTGTAAAGAGTGAGCGCAGGCTGCGCGCATCTTCTCTGCCAGCCCCTCCCCTGCTCCAGGACCAGTTCCCATCCCGGCTGAGGCGGCAGCTCCCCCCTCCTTCCCTTCTCCCACCCAGGTGGCAAAGGACCCCGTGCCCCTGCAGACCAAACACCCGCCACAGGGCGTGTGGAGGGCAGCTGTGGAAAGCTGCGGCTCGCTGGCTGCGGGAAACGGAGCGTGGGGAAAGTCCGGCTGCCAGGGCAAGGTGCTGAGTGCCCTCCCTGCCACCAGCTGCCCAGCGGGTGCAGCCGGGTAGCCCTGGCGACCCACACAGCTGTGGAGGCAAGGGGGCCGTTGTTCTGCATTTGCTGCCCTGCTGGATGACACTCTGCCCCGCAGTCACATCAGTGTTTCTCTCGGCCAGTGTTGAGCCCCTGCCCCGGCAAGGACCATGCACACTCCTTCTTTAAGTGACTTCCTGGTAAACCAGCGTTTGGGCCCTGGCCTCTTGCCCACACACACTCACTGCACCTGCAGAGGGAAGGTCTGGGTCGGTTCTTTCTGCACGTTGTAGGTGAAGGTCCCCAGCAGAGTTTCCTCTTTGTCTTCCTCAGCCAGTCCCTTGGAGAAAATGCAAGAGGAGCAGCTCAGGCTGAAGACGTCCACGAGGAAAGGCTCATGCCAGATGTGGGCCCGTGATCCCCACTCAGCCCCTTCAGGACCAGCACGGTCGGGTCCCGGATGCGGTGGGGCTGAGTCTCCCCCTTGGCTGTTGCTCAAAGGCCTGGGGGTGCTGGGCCAAAACACTCTGAGCAAGCCTTAGGAGCGGTGACACCCCCCCCGGCGTGCCCCTTGTAATGTCCCCTCAGGGAACAGCAGTGCTTGGGAGCACTCCAGTCTCGGCAGAGGTGCAGAGAGGACCAAGTGCCCCTTACAGCTTTTCCCCGTGGCCCAGTCCCAGCCCCCAGTGCCCGGCAGAGACTTACAGAGACAGTGAAATCTCGGGGGGCACTGCTGACAGTGCCCAGCGGAGAGGCTGCCTTTGAGGTGTGCTGGATGGTGACGGTCGTGGGTTGTATTTGCATGGGCAACCGGATCAGCACCTCGCTCTGAGACCCTTGGAAAGGCCAGCAGTATCCCGGGGATGTATCCGACTGAAAGCAGAGGCCAAGAGCCATGAACGCGAGGCCATGATGGGCCCCGCTGGGCTCCCGCGCAGCCAGAAGCACAGAGACGGCACTGCGCCTGTGGTCTGGGCTTGTGCTCAAAATGAGTGGTGTGCTGGAAAGTGTGCGGAAGTGCCCGGCTCTCTTCCCGGTGTGGGACACAGGAAAAAAGCCAGCCAGTGGGAAACAGCGATGCCCCGCACCGGAGTCAGCGTTTCAGAGAAACCCCTCTCTTTGGCCCACAGCTCTGCAGCCTCCCCCCACTCCCCACTGTGCCATCAGGAGAGGGAAAATCCGAGCTGTGGCAGGGAAGTGGGGTGCCAAAGCGGAAGCTCCTTCAGCCAGCAGTGACCAGGGATGATGGGCAGGAAGCTCAGCTCAGCTCAGCCCCTTTCTGAGGATAACTGCCCTGTTTTTGCGAGCCAAGTCCCATGCGAATCCTCAAGTGTCAGGCACCAGACCAGTGCCGTGGTCTGGAGGAACACCACTGGCCTGAGGGGAGATGCCCCAGGGCTTGTCCCCAACTCTGTAAGGGGCAAGAGAGGCAGTACTGGCGGTTTCTGCTACTCTACCTGCACAAAGGTATCCAGCTCTGGTGGATCCCACAGGAACCAGAACACACTGCTGAAGCCTGTGCAGCTGCTGGACGATCTCTGCAGGTCAATGGCAGCCCCTAAGGGGAGAAGGGAGCAGCCTCAGGCCTGGAGGACCTGCTGGCTGCAGGCTATTTCTGAGGCTGCCTGCCAGCCCTGCACACAGCCTGACACCCTGGCAGGGGATGCAGCAAACAGAAGGAGATCCCCATGCTTGGTGACGACAGCCTTTGTCTCCCAGCCACACAAAGAGAAGGGCTGCGGGTGCTGGAATGCTGCAGGCTCCCATGGGAAGGGCAGCAGACCCAAGGCAAGGCCCCGCTGTGTGGACAGCAAAGGATGACCCGGCCACTGATTTTCATTCCCCAGGAAGGCTTAGGGGAGGAGGAGAGGTCAGAAACGCTGTGTAGGGCACGGCCGGGGCTCCAGCGAGAGCTCTGGCGGCAGGTCTGGTGCGAGCCCAAGGGAGCCGCTCAGCCACAGTCGTGCTCTGGGGCCCTGTGGATTCGTGCCGCCTCCCTCTGCCCCAGAGAGCAGAGTGCGCAGCACAGCCTGCTTTATGGAGCGCTAAGCACGACGAGCCCAGTGCCGTGACAGCCCTACAGCCCTGTCCGTTCGGCTGTACCTGCACTTTTCAGAGCCCAGTCAGACAACTGCGTGGTTGCAGACATTGCGTCTCTCATCTGCTGAACTTCCTGGGAAAGACAGAGAGAAGCAGGGGAAGCAACCACATCAGGCCTGGGCAGGAGGAAGAGCTTTACAGCGGAGAAGCTCAAGCAGCATCCCCTGGCAAGGGATGGATGTGTGGGCTGGGCAGGAAAAGCCCATCAGTTGGCCCAGGAAGCACCCTGTGCAGGGCCCTACTCGACCCAGCCCTCCTTCCCAAAGTGCAGGATCACCTTCCTCGTAGTGCTGATCTCTGCAGCCAGGCGCACCAGCTCATCTCTCAGCTGTTTCATCTCTTGGGATTGTTCCGACCCCACAGTCATCGTGTTCCTGCATTCACCAGGAAGGAGAGCAGATCTTGTCAGAGAGCGGCTCAGCTCTTCTCAGAGCCTCCAAGCTCAGGAGGAGCAGAGACAAAGGTGCTCAAGCCACCTTCTTTCTTTTTTGCGGGCTTGCAAATGCTTCCCTTCCCCTCCCGGTTTAGCAAAAGGCCCAGGCCGGAGCGAAAGGCACGAGCCCTGGGCGCTGCACAAGTGAGCGCCAATAGCACGGGCTCATCTGCCATTACCCCTCTAAACGTGCCGCGCGTCAGGAGAGGAGAGGGCTCTTACCGCAGGGAAAGCAGGTCGGCTGCAGGCTGCCCCAACAGCACCTGAAAGGGAAGGGTTCTCCATTTGAGTCCCAGAGCTGCTGGAGCTTTCCAGAGCTGGCGGCTCTAGGAGGGCAAGGCAGAAGCTGCTGCTGATTCTCTGGGTCACTGCCTAGAAGCGCAGGGACTGGGCGATGGACCCGCCCACCATCAGCAGGGCTCCTCCGTGGGGCTTGCCTGTCCCACAACAACAGTCACCGACCTGCGGCACATCCTGTGTCCACAGCCTCAACATGAGCATCAAGCTCCCGCAGCAAACACCAGCTGGAATGCAGATCACCAAGAGAGTTATTTCATTAGGGTGTCCAACGATCCCTGGAGTCACAGAGTCTCCTCCCACATCAGGGTAGCAAGAGGCTGGCTGAGGACATGGGGGAAAGGGTGCAGAGCTTGCAGCTCCAAGTGGGCACCCTCTCCTTGGTTTCAGGGCACACTTGGCGTCCCACAGCCACAGCCCATTTTCCCTCCCTTCTCTGCATGTAGTGGGCGCCTTGGAAGCTCCCTGAGCTGCAGACATGGGAGGCTGCAAGGGGCCCACCAGCACCTCTCTCTCACGCTGAAGCTCACGCTCTGTGCCTCTGCCGCTCCGCTGGCAGCAGGCAAATGCTCACCTAGAGCGCCTGCGAGCATCAAGATGAGGATCGTGAAGAGCCTCTTCTTTTTCAAGGTGATGATCTCTTTCCTGAATAGAAGAGGGAGTCCTGGTGTTAGCAGTGCTCAAGAGGAGGGCCCTGCACATGGGGGATTTTCTCTTACCAGCTGAGGAGCAGCAATGTGAGAGGAGCCAGGGTCTCCTGGTGGGGACCACTGCCAGCCTCCCCTTGCTCGCCTGGACCCGCTGGCACCCTTTGTCTGTGTGTCCATACTGGACACGTATTGTACTCACACGGCGGAGATCCCGGGGCTGAGGCGTCTCTGGAGGGAGACCACAGCCATCACCAGACTGAGGACCAAGCCTGGGCGAAGAAACCAGAGAGAAGTCTGAGGACTCTTCTTGAGGACACTGGTCTAGCACGTGCCAGATCCCTGCAGGGAGGTGGGCGCTGGTCCTATGGCCTCGCTCCCTGGGGCGGGGGCAGGGGCAGGGCCGTGGTTATGCCCTATCGAGTCGGGCAGCTGCGTGTCAACCTGGCCCAGGGCGGGTGGAGGGCCGGGCAGGGTCCCCTCGCAGGCAGGGCACTGACAGTGGGCCTGGAGAAGGAGGATGGCACGAGTCCTGGGTTACTGCACAGTTTCTAGAGTATCCCAGAAAGACACAGACGTGCTGCCCAGCTCTGTCGTTGTCACACAGCCGAGGTGGCCCCAGGCCTCCTTTGGGGCAGGAGGGCGCTGGTTCTGCAGGGCTGTCAGGCCCGGCCGAGCCAGGCAGGCTTGCTGCAAAGATGGGGCGAAAGGCAGCACCGAACTTGCCTTCCTTTACTGCAGCACCGTGGTGCGCAGACCCTCGCCGTCTGGTGCCCGGGCTCCTCCTGCCTCCTCGCCTCACCGGGGCAGCCCGTTGTGCTCCCTGAGGAGCCTTTCTCTTCCCCATCCTGGGGAGAACGGATGCTCTCCAGCAAGCTTCTGTGCCTGTCCGGTCAGAAGTCCTCCTGGAGACAGCTGGGAGAATGCCTGCCACAGGCACAGAGCCACCAGCGCACTGCGAGCTCCTCGCAGGCCCACAGCTAATGGCCCAGAGTGCCCGAGCTCAGAGGGGCTTGGCCCTGCATGGCTGTGACGTCACAGACAGAGCTGCAGGGGCTGGGGGGAGGGCGTCAGGGAGAGACCCCGCAGCCCGCTTGGTGCTGTGTTTGGCACTTGTGACCAGGCAGCGTTGGAAACACAGCAGCGTTTCAGCTGGCGCTGAGCAGCGCTTGCAGAGCGCCGAGGCCTCTCCTGTTTCTCGCTGTGTCCCCAAGCGAGTAGGCCGAGGCTGGGCGAGAGCCTGGGAGGGGACGCAGCTGGGATGGCCAAGCCAAACTGACCAGAGGGGTACTGCGTGCCATGTGACGTCGTGCTCCACAATAAAGCCTGGGCCTTTGGTCTTTCCGAAGTAGCCATTGCATGGGGACTGGCTGGGCATCGCTCTGCTGGGGCCAACTCAGCACTGCCAGCTGAGAGGAAGGAGGGTGTTTGCTGAGAGCTTTATAGTCGCCCAGTAGGCCAGGAAGGTTCCTGTGTGGCGGCACAAGGTGCCCTGGGGGCGCTGAGCGTGCGGTGGGACAGCATGGGGCCACACGGTGCACTGAGCGTTGCCCCCGCCTTCCCCCTGCTTGGGTAGGGCCAGCCCTGCCAGACAGGTGGTCTCATGGGGCAAGTAGGGTGGCTGGCTCTGCGTGACAGGGTGCATGGTCTGCACGGGTTCTTTGGGCCACTCAGCCCCACTGGCGCCACATCATCTTGGGTTTCTTCAGCTTCCAAGGTGGCTCCAGGCACATCGGCTCCTTCTAAGATGAGACAGCCTTCAGGGTCTTGCCATGTCGTAACGAGAGCAAACGCCTCAAAGAGGATAAAGACAGAGCCCTGGTGTGCACTGTCTCCATACCTTGTGAGTGAAGAGAGGGAGAAGCTGCCAATGCAGAGGCCCTGACCAGAAGACAGGCTTTGGAAAGCCTCTTGGCAGATGTCCCTGCCAATGCTCCTTCACCCACCACAGTCCTTCCACCTAGACTTGATGTCCGTTCTTGCCCAGGTGCCTTTGCTGCTCCAGACAGCCTCTCCCAGTGTACTGGTGTGCTGGGTTTCCACGTCCAGGTGATGGCAGCGGGGGCACTGCCGAAGGGCGTCTGTGAAGAGAGGCTGTGGCTGCGTTGTTCCAGACATGGCCAGTCCCAGACGGCTCCGACAGACCCACCAGGGAACTCGGCTGAGCACGTCCTATACCTTCCTGGGGCAAGATGTACCCCGCAGCTGAGTAGTGGGTCCGGTCTTGTTTAACAGGACTCCTACCACACCCGGACTACCATGTCCGGTTCTGGGCTTAGCTGCAGAAGACCGATGTGGAGCTACAGGACAGAGTGCAGTCTGGACTGAAGAAGCCAGTAAGACGGTGAAGAGACTGGCATATGCCTCATGCAAGGAAAGGCTGAGTGAGCTGGGACTGTTCAGCCCGGAGAATAGAAGGTGTAGGGGAATCTTAGTAATGTTTTTAAATAGCAAAAGGGAGGATGCAAAGAGGAGAGAGCCAGGCCCAGTGACTGGACCAGAAGCAATGGGCACAAACTGCAATACTGGAGGTTCCCTCTGAACATCAGGAAGCACTTTTTCACTGTGAGGTTGACTGAGCACTGGCTGAAGCAATTTCTTCTCAGAAATGTGTTGTTATATCTTCCTTAGTTTTCAACTAACAGTGTATGAACTAAGGCCACTATTTCAAAACAGTGTGAAGTTTCATACCCAGTCTTTAGGTCATACAGGTTTCTGAGCTGTTTTGGTAAAGAAGATATATTTATTAGCATACATGGGAATTTCTCTGTCATGAGCTCCCTTGTGTTCCTCCCAGGTCAGTGACAAACGTTTCTTAATTTCTGCATGGCCCCTTTACATCTAACACTCCTCTTCACAGAAGCTGCAGTCGCCCAGTAGGCCAGGAAGGTTCCCGTGTGGCGGCGCTGAGCATCTGGTGGGACAGCATGGGGCCACAGGTTGTAGTAAGCATGGCTTCTGAGTCAGGGGCCATATTTTAAGTCGTCTCAAAGTTTGCTTGCTCCCACCTCCACCGCACGCGCTGACATCACTCTCCAGGAGCCCACCAGTGACAAGCCGTGGAGCCTGCCCAGCCACAAGAACTTTGCCTGGCTACAGGGGCGCTGGGTCTGCAGGTCTCCTGACTGGCCACAGGCAACGAGAGGCTTGCATGGCCAAGGACAAATCACCTGTCCCTGCCAAAGCGTGGGTGGTGCTGCAAATGGAGGATGGATAAGTTAGAAATGCCTCCTCACCGTTTCTGTCCCCTAGTCAAGACCAAGCAGCAATACGAACATGGTGAATACAAATCCCCTCAAGTTATGACCAAGGAGTTTCCATACTCTGCAACTGAAGTAGCCAATCTAAAAAAGGATTTTCGTTGTTCACCAAAAGATTCTGAGACGGAATAAGTTTGGAGGGTGTCATTGTCTGGGGAGGATCAGACATTAGGAAGGGAGCAGGAAGCCGAGGGCTACTGTGGGCCAGGAGTGTTCCCTACCACCAGTGACCACCGTGCGCCCTGGTCCCCAACTCAAAGAGCAGCCCCTTGGGCTGGCGGCCTTAAGCCTTTCTAAAGAGGGGACCCCCTTGCCATTGTGGTGTCAGACAATCAGTTAGTGGAAAATGGACAGAGGGCAGCATGTCAGCAAAGGACATATGACGGGGAGCTTAAATTTAATTCAGAATCCCCAGTGAGGACACTTGTTGACTCTGAGTGAATGAAACCTCTCGTACAGGACCTCCCGGACTCCCTGAAAACTTTTGGCATTCAGCTGCAAGGAAGAATACAGGTGTAGTAATAATTAATTCGATGAATGCAGACGCCGGCATAAGCTCTTTGATCGAACGGGCGGGCCGGGCGAGAGTAAGGAGTCTCATTCAATATGAATTTATCATCCGTACTCTTTAATGAACTCTTAACAACACTGAATATCAATGTCCCCGAGACTACGTTTTTCCAAGCCTTATGTACTCTATACCAAAAGGCCATGCGGCAAGCGCAGGCTACAGTTGGTTACACTTACAGTCACTCATCCCCCCCCACTATGGTGATTAGCTGCAGGGCACTGTTCACAGACTGTTCGTGCGCAGCGGCGACGCCCCTCCTGCAGCCTGGGTCGAGGGCAGAGCAGCTTCTGTTTACTTTCCTTCTGTCTTTGGCGTCTCAGGGAAATCCTTCCGTGTAGCACAGCCTGCACCACAGCCACATCAAGCTCTGGCTTGTTCACAGCACACAGCCAGAAACTCTCCACATACAGGTGATGTCCCAGAGCAAAAGGCAATAATGCTGCCGCATTAGAAGGTAAAGTGACCCCCAATCGCAGATTCCCTGAAAAGAAAGATTGGACATGGGCAGCGGTGGCCCAAGAGTTAATTAATTATGGCTGAAAGAATGGTCCGGTGCCCTCTGTTGGAGGTGACTCTAAAGCTATCAGATGAACAGTTGCGCCCCGCTTCTGAAAAAGCACAACCCCTACAGAATAACAACGGTAGGGGACACCCGAAGCATGAGGATACCCGGGCCCCAAGGGAGAAACGTTATGCCCTCTGGAAGTAGGGTGTTTTAAAGGGGATCCCTTGGGAGGGGATTGACGCGTTACCGACTCTCAACCTGGCAAGCCTGGTGAAAGGCTGGGCCAAAATACTGATGGGCTGGAAAAAAACACAATCCAAGGTGTACCTTAGGAGGGTGAAAGAAAATGGGCGGATAAAAGCTACACCCTTGCATAATCTTGGACCCTCCGCAATGTGGCCGACCCGGTCTCCTGATAATAAAAGGTCTACACAATGGACAAGGGTATTTTGAAACCCATACATCTTTTTGGCATGATGATGGCTTCTATTTGCAGGCCCCGACTGTTATGTAGTCCCCGTGTTTTCTGAAACTTCCTACTTAGCTGTACGTAGACTTTTTACAGTAATGTGCTTTGCACAGTCAGCCTTCTAACAGTGATCCAATTCTGGTGTATAATATCTTGTATAATAGCGGTAGTTATAGCCTTCTTAATATTTTTAGGATGCAAATAAGGATATGAATTATCTTGATGACCATGTAATTGTCCACCTGAATATACCTATTGCTGTATTAAATTGAAAGGCAAATGAGGAAAGCAATGTGGGAGGAGACCAGAGGTGCCCAAGCTTTCCCCACAAAGCTGCACCCACTGAAGCGAGAAGAAGACCACACTGGTTTCCTGGCCTCCCATACTTAGCAGGTGGCAGGGCTGACAGTGGAACTGTTGGCTTTAGCTTTTGAAGTCTACATCAGTCTGAGGCGAACGGGTGTAGGTCCATACCCTTGCGTACTTGCTGTTGAAGATACAGGGCTGAACTGGGCAAATCTCCCCTTGAAAAAGACAGATGCTTGTGTGTTCAGCGTTCAGCTGGGACCTGGCTGTGTTTTGGCATTTCAGGCTGGGGGAACGGTGGCTCTCTTAAAGACACGCAGAAGGCAGAAGCGGAGGGCTGTGCCTGGGAGCGCACGTGGGCACAGGGAGCTGAGCCAGTATCCCCGCTGCGCAGCAGTTGGGCTGCTCAGACCGCCCTAAACACGCCAGACACTCCTCAGAGGTCCCGCACGGGCTGCACCCCATGTGGACCCGTACCAGACCCTGTCGCCAGCCCCAAGGTGCCATCTGAAGGAAATGGGCCAGTACTTTGGGGATCACGACCCTCAGATGCTGCCAGGCTGTCTGATGAGTCTTCCTTGGCATGAGATGGCGGGTTGCCCCTCATGCTGCAGGATTTTGTCAAGGAACTGTGACAAGGGAAGGCTACAGGAGCATCACCTCCTTTTGCTTAGTTAGAAAGCGTCCCTGAAGTGGAGAGAAAGTGGAAAGCCTGAGGAAGGCCTCAGCCTGCACGAGGCGGAACTTGGCAGCTTTGAGAGGGCCTCTGATATGACAGTGCCCTGCAGCAGACTAACAGCCACATCCCTCTGGCCTATTTCTCCATTTAACTCTTTAATAACTATTCAGGTAAGCTGTCCACATGTGTCTGGTGGACAGCACTTGCTCCCACGATCTTCCCATGCACCTGCACTCGATAAATGCAGGTGTATCCTCGTTTTCCCCAGTTGCTCCGAATGCCGAGCTTCAAAAGCTGGAAGGCTCTGGGGTTCCCATTCTGCAACAAAACCGTGGCAAAAAGCAGCGTCACTCCCGGGCTGTAAAGAGTGAGCGCAGGCTGCGCGCATCTTCTCTGCCAGCCCCTCCCCTGCTCCAGGACCAGTTCCCATCCCGGCTGAGGCGGCAGCTCCCCCCTCCTTCCCTTCTCCCACCCAGGTGGCAAAGGACCCCGTGCCCCTGCAGACCAAACACCCGCCACAGGGCGTGTGGAGGGCAGCTGTGGAAAGCTGCGGCTCGCTGGCTGCGGGAAACGGAGCGTGGGGAAAGTCCGGCTGCCAGGGCAAGGTGCTGAGTGCCCTCCCTGCCACCAGCTGCCCAGCGGGTGCAGCCGGGTAGCCCTGGCGACCCACACAGCTGTGGAGGCAAGGGGGCCCTTGTTCTGCATTTGCTGCCCTGCTGGATGACACTCTGCCCCGCAGTCACATCAGTGTTTCTCTCGGCCAGTGTTGAGCCCCTGCCCCGGCAAGGACCATGCACACTCCTTCTTTAAGTGACTTCCTGGTAAACCAGCGTTTGGGCCCTGGCCTCTTGCCCACACACACTCACTGCACCTGCAGAGGGAAGGTCTGGGTCGGTTCTTTCTGCACGTTGTAGGTGAAGGTCCCCAGCAGAGTTTCCTCTTTGTCTTCCTCAGCCAGTCCCTTGGAGAAAATGCAAGAGGAGCAGCTCAGGCTGAAGACGTCCACGAGGAAAGGCTCATGCCAGATGTGGGCCCGTGATCCCCACTCAGCCCCTTCAGGACCAGCACGGTCGGGTCCCGGATGCGGTGGGGCTGAGTCTCCCCCTTGGCTGTTGCTCAAAGGCCTGGGGGTGCTGGGCCAAAACACTCTGAGCAAGCCTTAGGAGCGGTGACACCCCCCCCGGCGTGCCCCTTGTAATGTCCCCTCAGGGAACAGCAGTGCTTGGGAGCACTCCAGTCTCGGCAGAGGTGCAGAGAGGACCAAGTGCCCCTTACAGCTTTTCCCCGTGGCCCAGTCCCAGCCCCCAGTGCCCGGCAGAGACTTACAGAGACAGTGAAATCTCGGGGGGCACTGCTGACAGTGCCCAGCGGAGAGGCTGCCTTTGAGGTGTGCTGGATGGTGACGGTCGTGGGTTGTATTTGCATGGGCAACCGGATCAGCACCTCGCTCTGAGACCCTTGGAAAGGCCAGCAGTATCCCGGGGATGTATCCGACTGAAAGCAGAGGCCAAGAGCCATGAACGCGAGGCCATGATGGGCCCCGCTGGGCTCCCGCGCAGCCAGAAGCACAGAGACGGCACTGCGCCTGTGGGCTGGGCTTGTGCTCAAAATGAGTGGTGTGCTGGAAAGTGTGCGGAAGTGCCCGGCTCTCTTCCCGGTGTGGGACACAGGAAAAAAGCCAGCCAGTGGGAAACAGCGATGCCCCGCACCGGAGTCAGCGTTTCAGAGAAACCCCTCTCTTTGGCCCACAGCTCTGCAGCCTCCCCCCACTCCCCACTGTGCCATCAGGAGAGGGAAAATCCGAGCTGTGGCAGGGAAGTGGGGTGCCAAAGCGGAAGCTCCTTCAGCCAGCAGTGACCAGGGATGATGGGCAGGAAGCTCAGCTCAGCTCAGCCCCTTTCTGAGGATAACTGCCCTGTTTTTGCGAGCCAAGTCCCATGCGAATCCTCAAGTGTCAGGCACCAGACCAGTGCCGTGGTCTGGAGGAACACCACTGGCCTGAGGGGAGATGCCCCAGGGCTTGTCCCCAACTCTGTAAGGGCCAAGAGAGGCAGTACTGGCGGTTTCTGCTACTCTACCTGCACAAAGGTATCCAGCTCTGGTGGATCCCACAGGAACCAGAACACACTGCTGAAGCCTGTGCAGCTGCTGGACGATCTCTGCAGGTCAATGGCAGCCCCTAAGGGGAGAAGGGAGCAGCCTCAGGCCTGGAGGACCTGCTGGCTGCAGGCTATTTCTGAGGCTGCCTGCCAGCCCTGCACACAGCCTGACACCCTGGCAGGGGATGCAGCAAACAGAAGGAGATCCCCATGCTTGGTGACGACAGCCTTTGTCTCCCAGCCACACAAAGAGAAGGGCTGCGGGTGCTGGAATGCTGCAGGCTCCCATGGGAAGGGCAGCAGACCCAAGGCAAGGCCCCGCTGTGTGGACAGCAAAGGATGACCCGGCCACTGATTTTCATTCCCCAGGAAGGCTTAGGGGAGGAGGAGAGGTCAGAAACGCTGTGTAGGGCACGGCCGGGGCTCCAGCGAGAGCTCTGGCGGCAGGTCTGGTGCGAGCCCAAGGGAGCCGCTCAGCCACAGTCGTGCTCTGGGGCCCTGTGGATTCGTGCCGCCTCCCTCTGCCCCAGAGAGCAGAGTGCGCAGCACAGCCTGCTTTATGGAGCGCTAAGCACGACGAGCCCAGTGCCGTGACAGCCCTACAGCCCTGTCCGTTCGGCTGTACCTGCACTTTTCAGAGCCCAGTCAGACAACTGCGTGGTTGCAGACATTGCGTCTCTCATCTGCTGAACTTCCTGGGAAAGACAGAGAGAAGCAGGGGAAGCAACCACATCAGGCCTGGGCAGGAGGAAGAGCTTTACAGCGGAGAAGCTCAAGCAGCATCCCCTGGCAAGGGATGGATGTGTGGGCTGGGCAGGAAAAGCCCATCAGTTGGCCCAGGAAGCACCCTGTGCAGGGCCCTACTCGACCCAGCCCTCCTTCCCAAAGTGCAGGATCACCTTCCTCGTAGTGCTGATCTCTGCAGCCAGGCGCACCAGCTCATCTCTCAGCTGTTTCATCTCTTGGGATTGTTCCGACCCCACAGTCATCGTGTTCCTGCATTCACCAGGAAGGAGAGCAGATCTTGTCAGAGAGCGGCTCAGCTCTTCTCAGAGCCTCCAAGCTCAGGAGGAGCAGAGACAAAGGTGCTCAAGCCACCTTCTTTCCTTTTTGCGGGCTTGCAAATGCTTCCCTTCCCCTCCCGGTTTAGCAAAAGGCCCAGGCCGGAGCGAAAGGCACGAGCCCTGGGCGCTGCACAAGTGAGCGCCAATAGCACGGGCTCATCTGCCATTACCCCTCTAAACGTGCCGCGCGTCAGGAGAGGAGAGGGCTCTTACCGCAGGGAAAGCAGGTCGGCTGCAGGCTGCCCCAACAGCACCTGAAAGGGAAGGGTTCTCCATTTGAGTCCCAGAGCTGCTGGAGCTTTCCAGAGCCGGCGGCTCTAGGAGGGCAAGGCAGAAGCTGCTGCTGATTCTCTGGGTCACTGCCTAGAAGCGCAGGGACTGGGCGATGGACCCGCCCACCATCAGCAGGGCTCCTCCGTGGGGCTTGCCTGTCCCACAACAACAGTCACCGACCTGCGGCACATCCTGTGTCCACAGCCTCAACATGAGCATCAAGCTCCCGCAGCAAACACCAGCTGGAATGCAGATCACCAAGAGAGTTATTTCATTAGGGTGTCCAACGATCCCTGGAGTCACAGAGTCTCCTCCCACATCAGGGTAGCAAGAGGCTGGCTGAGGACATGGGGAAAAGGGTGCAGAGCTTGCAGCTCCAAGTGGGCACCCTCTCCTTGGTTTCAGGGCACACTTGGCGTCCCACAGCCACAGCCCATTTTCCCTCCCTTCTCTGCATGTAGTGGGCGCCTTGGAAGCTCCCTGAGCTGCAGACATGGGAGGCTGCAAGGGGCCCACCAGCACCTCTCTCTCACGCTGAAGCTCACGCTCTGTGCCTCTGCCGCTCCGCTGGCAGCAGGCAAATGCTCACCTAGAGCGCCTGCGAGCATCAAGATGAGGATCGTGAAGAGCCTCTTCTTTTTCAAGGTGATGATCTCTTTCCTGAATAGAAGAGGGAGTCCTGGTGTTAGCAGTGCTCAAGAGGAGGGCCCTGCACATGGGGGATTTTCTCTTACCAGCTGAGGAGCAGCAATGTGAGAGGAGCCAGGGTCTCCTGGTGGGGACCACTGCCAGCCTCCCCTTGCTCGCCTGGACCCGCTGGCACCCTTTGTCTGTGTGTCCATACTGGACACGTATTGTACTCACACGGCGGAGATCCCGGGGCTGAGGCGTCTCTGGAGGGAGACCACAGCCATCACCAGACTGAGGACCAAGCCTGGGCGAAGAAACCAGAGAGAAGTCTGAGGACTCTTCTTGAGGACACTGGTCTAGCACGTGCCAGATCCCTGCAGGGAGGTGGGCGCTGGTCCTATGGCCTCGCTCCCTGGGGCGGGGGCAGGGGCAGGGCCGTGGTTATGCCCTATCGAGTCGGGCAGCTGCGTGTCAACCTGGCCCAGGGCGGGTGGAGGGCCGGGCAGGGTCCCCTCGCAGGCAGGGCACTGACAGTGGGCCTGGAGAAGGAGGATGGCACGAGTCCTGGGTTACTGCACAGTTTCTAGAGTATCCCAGAAAGACACAGACGTGCTGCCCAGCTCTGTTGTTGTCACACAGCCGAGGTGGCCCCAGGCCTCCTTTGGGGCAGGAGGGCGCTGGTTCTGCAGGGCTGTCAGGCCCGGCCGAGCCAGGCAGGCTTGCTGCAAAGATGGGGCGAAAGGCAGCACCGAACTTGCCTTCCTTTACTGCAGCACCGTGGTGCGCAGACCCTCGCCGTCTGGTGCCCGGGCTCCTCCTGCCTCCTCGCCTCACCGGGGCAGCCCGTTGTGCTCCCTGAGGAGCCTTTCTCTTCCCCATCCTGGGGAGAACGGATGCTCTCCAGCAAGCTTCTGTGCCTGTCCGGTCAGAAGTCCTCCTGGAGACAGCTGGGAGAATGCCTGCCACAGGCACAGAGCCACCAGCGCACTGCGAGCTCCTCGCAGGCCCACAGCTAATGGCCCAGAGTGCCCGAGCTCAGAGGGGCTTGGCCCTGCATGGCTGTGACGTCACAGACAGAGCTGCAGGGGCTGGGGGGAGGGCGTCAGGGAGAGACCCCGCAGCCCGCTTGGTGCTGTGTTTGGCACTTGTGACCAGGCAGCGTTGGAAACACAGCAGCGTTTCAGCTGGCGCTGAGCAGCGCTTGCAGAGCGCCGAGGCCTCTCCTGTTTCTCGCTGTGTCCCCAAGCGAGTAGGCCGAGGCTGGGCGAGAGCCTGGGAGGGGACGCAGCTGGGATGGCCAAGCCAAACTGACCAGAGGGGTACTGCGTGCCATGTGACGTCGTGCTCCACAATAAAGCCTGGGCCTTTGGTCTTTCCGAAGTAGCCATTGCATGGGGACTGGCTGGGCATCGCTCTGCTGGGGCCAACTCAGCACTGCCAGCTGAGAGGAAGGAGGGTGTTTGCTGAGAGCTTTATAGTCGCCCAGTAGGCCAGGAAGGTTCCTGTGTGGCGGCACAAGGTGCCCTGGGGGCGCTGAGCGTGCGGTGGGACAGCATGGGGCCACACGGTGCACTGAGCGTTGCCCCCGCCTTCCCCCTGCTTGGGTAGGGCCAGCCCTGCCAGACAGGTGGTCTCATGGGGCAAGTAGGGTGGCTGGCTCTGCGTGACAGGGTGCATGGTCTGCACGGGTTCTTTGGGCCACTCAGCCCCACTGGCGCCACATCATCTTGGGTTTCTTCAGCTTCCAAGGTGGCTCCAGGCACATCGGCTCCTTCTAAGATGAGACAGCCTTCAGGGTCTTGCCATGTCGTAACGAGAGCAAACGCCTCAAAGAGGATAAAGACAGAGCCCTGGTGTGCACTGTCTCCATACCTTGTGAGTGAAGAGAGGGAGAAGCTGCCAATGCAGAGGCCCTGACCAGAAGACAGGCTTTGGAAAGCCTCTTGGCAGATGTCCCTGCCAATGCTCCTTCACCCACCACAGTCCTTCCACCTAGACTTGATGTCCGTTCTTGCCCAGGTGCCTTTGCTGCTCCAGACAGCCTCTCCCAGTGTACTGGTGTGCTGGGTTTCCACGTCCAGGTGATGGCAGCGGGGGCACTGCCGAAGGGCGTCTGTGAAGAGAGGCTGTGGCTGCGTTGTTCCAGACATGGCCAGTCCCAGACGGCTCCGACAGACCCACCAGGGAACTCGGCTGAGCACGTCCTATACCTTCCTGGGGCAAGATGTACCCCGCAGCTGAGTAGTGGGTCCGGTCTTGTTTAACAGGACTCCTACCACACCCGGACTACCATGTCCGGTTCTGGGCTTAGCTGCAGAAGACCGATGTGGAGCTACAGGACAGAGTGCAGTCTGGACTGAAGAAGCCAGTAAGACGGTGAAGAGACTGGCATATGCCTCATGCAAGGAAAGGCTGAGTGAGCTGGGACTGTTCAGCCCGGAGAATAGAAGGTGTAGGGGAATCTTAGTAATGTTTTTAAATAGCAAAAGGGAGGATGCAAAGAGGAGAGAGCCAGGCCCAGTGACTGGACCAGAAGCAATGGGCACAAACTGCAATACTGGAGGTTCCCTCTGAACATCAGGAAGCACTTTTTCACTGTGAGGTTGACTGAGCACTGGCTGAAGCAATTTCTTCTCAGAAATGTGTTGTTATATCTTCCTTAGTTTTCAACTAACAGTGTATGAACTAAGGCCACTATTTCAAAACAGTGTGAAGTTTCATACCCAGTCTTTAGGTCATACAGGTTTCTGAGCTGTTTTGGTAAAGAAGATATATTTATTAGCATACATGGGAATTTCTCTGTCATGAGCTCCCTCGTGTTCCTCCCAGGTCAGTGACAAACGTTTCTTAATTTCTGCATGGCCCCTTTACATCTAACACTCCTCTTCACAGAAGCTGCAGTCGCCCAGTAGGCCAGGAAGGTTCCCGTGTGGCGGCGCTGAGCATCTGGTGGGACAGCATGGGGCCACAGGTTGTAGTAAGCATGGCTTCTGAGTCAGGGGCCATATTTTAAGTCGTCTCAAAGTTTGCTTGCTCCCACCTCCACCGCACGCGCTGACATCACTCTCCAGGAGCCCACCAGTGACAAGCCGTGGAGCCTGCCCAGCCACAAGAACTTTGCCTGGCTACAGGGGCGCTGGGTCTGCAGGTCTCCTGACTGGCCACAGGCAACGAGAGGCTTGCATGGCCAAGGACAAATCACCTGTCCCTGCCAAAGCGTGGGTGGTGCTGCAAATGGAGGATGGATAAGTTAGAAATGCCTCCTCACCGTTTCTGTCCCCTAGTCAAGACCAAGCAGCAATACGAACATGGTGAATACAAATCCCCTCAAGTTATGACCAAGGAGTTTCCATACTCTGCAACTGAAGTAGCCAATCTAAAAAAGGATTTTCGTTGTTCACCAAAAGATTCTGAGACGGAATAAGTTTGGAGGGTGTCATTGTCTGGGGAGGATCAGACATTAGGAAGGGAGCAGGAAGCCGAGGGCTACTGTGGGCCAGGAGTGTTCCCTACCACCAGTGACCACCGTGCGCCCTGGTCCCCAACTCAAAGAGCAGCCCCCTGGGCTGGCGGCCTTAAGCCTTTCTAAAGAGGGGACCCCCTTGCCATTGTGGTGTCAGACAATCAGTTAGTGGAAAATGGACAGAGGGCAGCATGTCAGCAAAGGACATATGACCCGGAGCTTAAATTTAATTCAGAATCCCCAGTGAGGACACTTGTTGACTCTGAGCGAATGAAACCTCTCGTACAGGACCTCCCGGACTCCCTGAAAACTTTTGGCATTCAGCTGCAAGGAAGAATACAGGTGTAGTAATAATTAATTCGATGAATGCAGACGCCGGCATAAGCTCTTTGATCGAACGGGCGGGCCGGGCGAGAGTAAGGAGTCTCATTCAATATGAATTTATCATCCGTACTCTTTAATGAACTCTTAACAACACTGAATATCAATGTCCCCGAGACTACGTTTTTCCAAGCCTTATGTACTCTATACCAAAAGGCCATGCGGCAAGCGCAGGCTACAGTTGGTTACACTTACAGTCACTCATCCCCCCCCACTATGGTGATTAGCTGCAGGGCACTGTTCACAGACTGTTCGTGCGCAGCGGCGACGCCCCTCCTGCAGCCTGGGTCGAGGGCAGAGCAGCTTCTGTTTACTTTCCTTCTGTCTTTGGCGTCTCAGGGAAATCCTTCCGTGTAGCACAGCCTGCACCACAGCCACATCAAGCTCTGGCTTGTTCACAGCACACAGCCAGAAACTCTCCACATACAGGTGATGTCCCAGAGCAAAAGGCAATAATGCTGCCGCATTAGAAGGTAAAGTGACCCCCAATCGCAGATTCCCTGAAAAGAAAGATTGGACATGGGCAGCGGTGGCCCAAGAGTTAATTAATTATGGCTGAAAGAATGGTCCGGTGCCCTCTGTTGGAGGTGACTCTAAAGCTATCAGATGAACAGTTGCGCCCCGCTTCTGAAAAAGCACAACCCCTACAGAATAACAACGGTAGGGGACACCCGAAGCATGAGGATACCCGGGCCCCAAGGGAGAAACGTTATGCCCTCTGGAAGTAGGGTGTTTTAAAGGGGATCCCTTGGGAGGGGATTGACGCGTTACCGACTCTCAACCTGGCAAGCCTGGTGAAAGGCTGGGCCAAAATACTGATGGGCTGGAAAAAAACACAATCCAAGGTGTACCTTAGGAGGGTGAAAGAAAATGGGCGGATAAAAGCTACACCCTTGCATAATCTTGGACCCTCCGCAATGTGGCCGACCCGGTCTCCTGATAATAAAAGGTCTACACAATGGACAAGGGTATTTTGAAACCCATACATCTTTTTGGCATGATGATGGCTTCTATTTGCAGGCCCCGACTGTTATGTAGTCCCCGTGTTTTCTGAAACTTCCTACTTAGCTGTACGTAGACTTTTTACAGTAATGTGCTTTGCACAGTCAGCCTTCTAACAGTGATCCAATTCTGGTGTATAATATCTTGTATAATAGCGGTAGTTATAGCCTTCTTAATATTTTTAGGATGCAAATAAGGATATGAATTATCTTGATGACCATGTAATTGTCCACCTGAATATACCTATTGCTGTATTAAATTGAAAGGCAAATGAGGAAAGCAATGTGGGAGGAGACCAGAGGTGCCCAAGCTTTCCCCACAAAGCTGCACCCACTGAAGCGAGAAGAAGACCACACTGGTTTCCTGGCCTCCCATACTTAGCAGGTGGCAGGGCTGACAGTGGAACTGTTGGCTTTGGCTTTTGAAGTCTACATCAGTCTGAGGCGAACGGGTGTAGGTCCATACCCTTGCGTACTTGCTGTTGAAGATACAGGGCTGAACTGGGCAAATCTCCCCTTGAAAAAGACAGATGCTTGTGTGTTCAGCGTTCAGCTGGGACCTGGCTGTGTTTTGGCATTTCAGGCTGGGGGAACGGTGGCTCTCTTAAAGACACGCAGAAGGCAGAAGCGGAGGGCTGTGCCTGGGAGCGCACGTGGGCACAGGGAGCTGAGCCAGTATCCCCGCTGCGCAGCAGTTGGGCTGCTCAGACCGCCCTAAACACGCCAGACACTCCTCAGAGGTCCCGCACGGGCTGCACCCCATGTGGACCCGTACCAGACCCTGTCGCCAGCCCCAAGGTGCCATCTGAAGGAAATGGGCCAGTACTTTGGGGATCACGACCCTCAGATGCTGCCAGGCTGTCTGATGAGTCTTCCTTGGCATGAGATGGCGGGTTGCCCCTCATGCTGCAGGATTTTGTCAAGGAACTGTGACAAGGGAAGGCTACAGGAGCATCACCTCCTTTTGCTTAGTTAGAAAGCGTCCCTGAAGTGGAGAGAAAGTGGAAAGCCTGAGGAAGGCCTCAGCCTGCACGAGGCGGAACTTGGCAGCTTTGAGAGGGCCTCTGATATGACAGTGCCCTGCAGCAGACTAACAGCCACATCCCTCTGGCCTATTTCTCCATTTAACTCTTTAATAACTATTCAGGTAAGCTGTCCACATGTGTCTGGTGGACAGCACTTGCTCCCACGATCTTCCCATGCACCTGCACTCGATAAATGCAGGTGTATCCTCGTTTTCCCCAGTTGCTCCGAATGCCGAGCTTCAAAAGCTGGAAGGCTCTGGGGTTCCCATTCTGCAACAAAACCGTGGCAAAAAGCAGCGTCACTCCCGGGCTGTAAAGAGTGAGCGCAGGCTGCGCGCATCTTCTCTGCCAGCCCCTCCCCTGCTCCAGGACCAGTTCCCATCCCGGCTGAGGCGGCAGCTCCCCCCTCCTTCCCTTCTCCCACCCAGGTGGCAAAGGACCCCGTGCCCCTGCAGACCAAACACCCGCCACAGGGCGTGTGGAGGGCAGCTGTGGAAAGCTGCGGCTCGCTGGCTGCGGGAAACGGAGCGTGGGGAAAGTCCGGCTGCCAGGGCAAGGTGCTGAGTGCCCTCCCTGCCACCAGCTGCCCAGCGGGTGCAGCCGGGTAGCCCTGGCGACCCACACAGCTGTGGAGGCAAGGGGGCCGTTGTTCTGCATTTGCTGCCCTGCTGGATGACACTCTGCCCCGCAGTCACATCAGTGTTTCTCTCGGCCAGTGTTGAGCCCCTGCCCCGGCAAGGACCATGCACACTCCTTCTTTAAGTGACTTCCTGGTAAACCAGCGTTTGGGCCCTGGCCTCTTGCCCACACACACTCACTGCACCTGCAGAGGGAAGGTCTGGGTCGGTTCTTTCTGCACGTTGTAGGTGAAGGTCCCCAGCAGAGTTTCCTCTTTGTCTTCCTCAGCCAGTCCCTTGGAGAAAATGCAAGAGGAGCAGCTCAGGCTGAAGACGTCCACGAGGAAAGGCTCATGCCAGATGTGGGCCCGTGATCCCCACTCAGCCCCTTCAGGACCAGCACGGTCGGGTCCCGGATGCGGTGGGGCTGAGTCTCCCCCTTGGCTGTTGCTCAAAGGCCTGGGGGTGCTGGGCCAAAACACTCTGAGCAAGCCTTAGGAGCGGTGACACCCCCCCCGGCGTGCCCCTTGTAATGTCCCCTCAGGGAACAGCAGTGCTTGGGAGCACTCCAGTCTCGGCAGAGGTGCAGAGAGGACCAAGTGCCCCTTACAGCTTTTCCCCGTGGCCCAGTCCCAGCCCCCAGTGCCCGGCAGAGACTTACAGAGACAGTGAAATCTCGGGGGGCACTGCTGACAGTGCCCAGCGGAGAGGCTGCCTTTGAGGTGTGCTGGATGGTGACGGTCGTGGGTTGTATTTGCATGGGCAACCGGATCAGCACCTCGCTCTGAGACCCTTGGAAAGGCCAGCAGTATCCCGGGGATGTATCTGACTGAAAGCAGAGGCCAAGAGCCATGAACGCGAGGCCATGATGGGCCCCGCTGGGCTCCCGCGCAGCCAGAAGCACAGAGACGGCACTGCGCCTGTGGGCTGGGCTTGTGCTCAAAATGAGTGGTGTGCTGGAAAGTGTGCGGAAGTGCCTGGCTCTCTTCCCGGTGTGGGACACAGGAAAAAAGCCAGCCAGTGGGAAACAGCGATGCCCCGCACCGGAGTCAGCGTTTCAGAGAAACCCCTCTCTTTGGCCCACAGCTCTGCAGCCTCCCCCCACTCCCCACTGTGCCATCAGGAGAGGGAAAATCCGAGCTGTGGCAGGGAAGTGGGGTGCCAAAGCGGAAGCTCCTTCAGCCAGCAGTGACCAGGGATGATGGGCAGGAAGCTCAGCTCAGCTCAGCCCCTTTCTGAGGATAACTGCCCTGTTTTTGCGAGCCAAGTCCCATGCGAATCCTCAAGTGTCAGGCACCAGACCAGTGCCGTGGTCTGGAGGAACACCACTGGCCTGAGGGGAGATGCCCCAGGGCTTGTCCCCAACTCTGTAAGGGGCAAGAGAGGCAGTACTGGCGGTTTCTGCTACTCTACCTGCACAAAGGTATCCAGCTCTGGTGGATCCCACAGGAACCAGAACACACTGCTGAAGCCTGTGCAGCTGCTGGACGATCTCTGCAGGTCAATGGCAGCCCCTAAGGGGAGAAGGGAGCAGCCTCAGGCCTGGAGGACCTGCTGGCTGCAGGCTATTTCTGAGGCTGCCTGCCAGCCCTGCACACAGCCTGACACCCTGGCAGGGGATGCAGCAAACAGAAGGAGATCCCCATGCTTGGTGACGACAGCCTTTGTCTCCCAGCCACACAAAGAGAAGGGCTGCGGGTGCTGGAATGCTGCAGGCTCCCATGGGAAGGGCAGCAGACCCAAGGCAAGGCCCCGCTGTGTGGACAGCAAAGGATGACCCGGCCACTGATTTTCATTCCCCAGGAAGGCTTAGGGGAGGAGGAGAGGTCAGAAACGCTGTGTAGGGCACGGCCGGGGCTCCAGCGAGAGCTCTGGCGGCAGGTCTGGTGCGAGCCCAAGGGAGCCGCTCAGCCACAGTCGTGCTCTGGGGCCCTGTGGATTCGTGCCGCCTCCCTCTGCCCCAGAGAGCAGAGTGCGCAGCACAGCCTGCTTTATGGAGCGCTAAGCACGACGAGCCCAGTGCCGTGACAGCCCTACAGCCCTGTCCGTTCGGCTGTACCTGCACTTTTCAGAGCCCAGTCAGACAACTGCGTGGTTGCAGACATTGCGTCTCTCATCTGCTGAACTTCCTGGGAAAGACAGAGAGAAGCAGGGGAAGCAACCACATCAGGCCTGGGCAGGAGGAAGAGCTTTACAGCGGAGAAGCTCAAGCAGCATCCCCTGGCAAGGGATGGATGTGTGGGCTGGGCAGGAAAAGCCCATCAGTTGGCCCAGGAAGCACCCTGTGCAGGGCCCTACTCGACCCAGCCCTCCTTCCCAAAGTGCAGGATCACCTTCCTCGTAGTGCTGATCTCTGCAGCCAGGCGCACCAGCTCATCTCTCAGCTGTTTCATCTCTTGGGATTGTTCCGACCCCACAGTCATCGTGTTCCTGCATTCACCAGGAAGGAGAGCAGATCTTGTCAGAGAGCGGCTCAGCTCTTCTCAGAGCCTCCAAGCTCAGGAGGAGCAGAGACAAAGGTGCTCAAGCCACCTTCTTTCCTTTTTGCGGGCTTGCAAATGCTTCCCTTCCCCTCCCGGTTTAGCAAAAGGCCCAGGCCGGAGCGAAAGGCACGAGCCCTGGGCGCTGCACAAGTGAGCGCCAATAGCACGGGCTCATCTGCCATTACCCCTCTAAACGTGCCGCGCGTCAGGAGAGGAGAGGGCTCTTACCGCAGGGAAAGCAGGTCGGCTGCAGGCTGCCCCAACAGCACCTGAAAGGGAAGGGTTCTCCATTTGAGTCCCAGAGCTGCTGGAGCTTTCCAGAGCCGGCGGCTCTAGGAGGGCAAGGCAGAAGCTGCTGCTGATTCTCTGGGTCACTGCCTAGAAGCGCAGGGACTGGGCGATGGACCCGCCCACCATCAGCAGGGCTCCTCCGTGGGGCTTGCCTGTCCCACAACAACAGTCACCGACCTGCGGCACATCCTGTGTCCACAGCCTCAACATGAGCATCAAGCTCCCGCAGCAAACACCAGCTGGAATGCAGATCACCAAGAGAGTTATTTCATTAGGGTGTCCAACGATCCCTGGAGTCACAGAGTCTCCTCCCACATCAGGGTAGCAAGAGGCTGGCTGAGGACATGGGGAAAAGGGTGCAGAGCTTGCAGCTCCAAGTGGGCACCCTCTCCTTGGTTTCAGGGCACACTTGGCGTCCCACAGCCACAGCCCATTTTCCCTCCCTTCTCTGCATGTAGTGGGCGCCTTGGAAGCTCCCTGAGCTGCAGACATGGGAGGCTGCAAGGGGCCCACCAGCACCTCTCTCTCACGCTGAAGCTCACGCTCTGTGCCTCTGCCGCTCCGCTGGCAGCAGGCAAATGCTCACCTAGAGCGCCTGCGAGCATCAAGATGAGGATCGTGAAGAGCCTCTTCTTTTTCAAGGTGATGATCTCTTTCCTGAATAGAAGAGGGAGTCCTGGTGTTAGCAGTGCTCAAGAGGAGGGCCCTGCACATGGGGGATTTTCTCTTACCAGCTGAGGAGCAGCAATGTGAGAGGAGCCAGGGTCTCCTGGTGGGGACCACTGCCAGCCTCCCCTTGCTCGCCTGGACCCGCTGGCACCCTTTGTCTGTGTGTCCATACTGGACACGTATTGTACTCACACGGCGGAGATCCCGGGGCTGAGGCGTCTCTGGAGGGAGACCACAGCCATCACCAGACTGAGGACCAAGCCTGGGCGAAGAAACCAGAGAGAAGTCTGAGGACTCTTCTTGAGGACACTGGTCTAGCACGTGCCAGATCCCTGCAGGGAGGTGGGCGCTGGTCCTATGGCCTCGCTCCCTGGGGCGGGGGCAGGGGCAGGGCCGTGGTTATGCCCTATCGAGTCGGGCAGCTGCGTGTCAACCTGGCCCAGGGCGGGTGGAGGGCCGGGCAGGGTCCCCTCGCAGGCAGGGCACTGACAGTGGGCCTGGAGAAGGAGGATGGCACGAGTCCTGGGTTACTGCACAGTTTCTAGAGTATCCCAGAAAGACACAGACGTGCTGCCCAGCTCTGTCGTTGTCACACAGCCGAGGTGGCCCCAGGCCTCCTTTGGGGCAGGAGGGCGCTGGTTCTGCAGGGCTGTCAGGCCCGGCCGAGCCAGGCAGGCTTGCTGCAAAGATGGGGCGAAAGGCAGCACCGAACTTGCCTTCCTTTACTGCAGCACCGTGGTGCGCAGACCCTCGCCGTCTGGTGCCCGGGCTCCTCCTGCCTCCTCGCCTCACCGGGGCAGCCCGTTGTGCTCCCTGAGGAGCCTTTCTCTTCCCCATCCTGGGGAGAACGGATGCTCTCCAGCAAGCTTCTGTGCCTGTCCGGTCAGAAGTCCTCCTGGAGACAGCTGGGAGAATGCCTGCCACAGGCACAGAGCCACCAGCGCACTGCGAGCTCCTCGCAGGCCCACAGCTAATGGCCCAGAGTGCCCGAGCTCAGAGGGGCTTGGCCCTGCATGGCTGTGACGTCACAGACAGAGCTGCAGGGGCTGGGGGGAGGGCGTCAGGGAGAGACCCCGCAGCCCGCTTGGTGCTGTGTTTGGCACTTGTGACCAGGCAGCGTTGGAAACACAGCAGCGTTTCAGCTGGCGCTGAGCAGCGCTTGCAGAGCGCCGAGGCCTCTCCTGTTTCTCGCTGTGTCCCCAAGCGAGTAGGCCGAGGCTGGGCGAGAGCCTGGGAGGGGACGCAGCTGGGATGGCCAAGCCAAACTGACCAGAGGGGTACTGCGTGCCATGTGACGTCGTGCTCCACAATAAAGCCTGGGCCTTTGGTCTTTCCGAAGTAGCCATTGCATGGGGACTGGCTGGGCATCGCTCTGCTGGGGCCAACTCAGCACTGCCAGCTGAGAGGAAGGAGGGTGTTTGCTGAGAGCTTTATAGTCGCCCAGTAGGCCAGGAAGGTTCCTGTGTGGCGGCACAAGGTGCCCTGGGGGCGCTGAGCGTGCGGTGGGACAGCATGGGGCCACACGGTGCACTGAGCGTTGCCCCCGCCTTCCCCCTGCTTGGGTAGGGCCAGCCCTGCCAGACAGGTGGTCTCATGGGGCAAGTAGGGTGGCTGGCTCTGCGTGACAGGGTGCATGGTCTGCACGGGTTCTTTGGGCCACTCAGCCCCACTGGCGCCACATCATCTTGGGTTTCTTCAGCTTCCAAGGTGGCTCCAGGCACATCGGCTCCTTCTAAGATGAGACAGCCTTCAGGGTCTTGCCATGTCGTAACGAGAGCAAACGCCTCAAAGAGGATAAAGACAGAGCCCTGGTGTGCACTGTCTCCATACCTTGTGAGTGAAGAGAGGGAGAAGCTGCCAATGCAGAGGCCCTGACCAGAAGACAGGCTTTGGAAAGCCTCTTGGCAGATGTCCCTGCCAATGCTCCTTCACCCACCACAGTCCTTCCACCTAGACTTGATGTCCGTTCTTGCCCAGGTGCCTTTGCTGCTCCAGACAGCCTCTCCCAGTGTACTGGTGTGCTGGGTTTCCACGTCCAGGTGATGGCAGCGGGGGCACTGCCGAAGGGCGTCTGTGAAGAGAGGCTGTGGCTGCGTTGTTCCAGACATGGCCAGTCCCAGACGGCTCCGACAGACCCACCAGGGAACTCGGCTGAGCACGTCCTATACCTTCCTGGGGCAAGATGTACCCCGCAGCTGAGTAGTGGGTCCGGTCTTGTTTAACAGGACTCCTACCACACCCGGACTACCATGTCCGGTTCTGGGCTTAGCTGCAGAAGACCGATGTGGAGCTACAGGACAGAGTGCAGTCTGGACTGAAGAAGCCAGTAAGACGGTGAAGAGACTGGCATATGCCTCATGCAAGGAAAGGCTGAGTGAGCTGGGACTGTTCAGCCCGGAGAATAGAAGGTGTAGGGGAATCTTAGTAATGTTTTTAAATAGCAAAAGGGAGGATGCAAAGAGGAGAGAGCCAGGCCCAGTGACTGGACCAGAAGCAATGGGCACAAACTGCAATACTGGAGGTTCCCTCTGAACATCAGGAAGCACTTTTTCACTGTGAGGTTGACTGAGCACTGGCTGAAGCAATTTCTTCTCAGAAATGTGTTGTTATATCTTCCTTAGTTTTCAACTAACAGTGTATGAACTAAGGCCACTATTTCAAAACAGTGTGAAGTTTCATACCCAGTCTTTAGGTCATACAGGTTTCTGAGCTGTTTTGGTAAAGAAGATATATTTATTAGCATACATGGGAATTTCTCTGTCATGAGCTCCCTCGTGTTCCTCCCAGGTCAGTGACAAACGTTTCTTAATTTCTGCATGGCCCCTTTACATCTAACACTCCTCTTCACAGAAGCTGCAGTCGCCCAGTAGGCCAGGAAGGTTCCCGTGTGGCGGCGCTGAGCATCTGGTGGGACAGCATGGGGCCACAGGTTGTAGTAAGCATGGCTTCTGAGTCAGGGGCCATATTTTAAGTCGTCTCAAAGTTTGCTTGCTCCCACCTCCACCGCACGCGCTGACATCACTCTCCAGGAGCCCACCAGTGACAAGCCGTGGAGCCTGCCCAGCCACAAGAACTTTGCCTGGCTACAGGGGCGCTGGGTCTGCAGGTCTCCTGACTGGCCACAGGCAACGAGAGGCTTGCATGGCCAAGGACAAATCACCTGTCCCTGCCAAAGCGTGGGTGGTGCTGCAAATGGAGGATGGATAAGTTAGAAATGCCTCCTCACCGTTTCTGTCCCCTAGTCAAGACCAAGCAGCAATACGAACATGGTGAATACAAATCCCCTCAAGTTATGACCAAGGAGTTTCCATACTCTGCAACTGAAGTAGCCAATCTAAAAAAGGATTTTCGTTGTTCACCAAAAGATTCTGAGACGGAATAAGTTTGGAGGGTGTCATTGTCTGGGGAGGATCAGACATTAGGAAGGGAGCAGGAAGCCGAGGGCTACTGTGGGCCAGGAGTGTTCCCTACCACCAGTGACCACCGTGCGCCCTGGTCCCCAACTCAAAGAGCAGCCCCCTGGGCTGGCGGCCTTAAGCCTTTCTAAAGAGGGGACCCCCTTGCCATTGTGGTGTCAGACAATCAGTTAGTGGAAAATGGACAGAGGGCAGCATGTCAGCAAAGGACATATGACCCGGAGCTTAAATTTAATTCAGAATCCCCAGTGAGGACACTTGTTGACTCTGAGCGAATGAAACCTCTCGTACAGGACCTCCCGGACTCCCTGAAAACTTTTGGCATTCAGCTGCAAGGAAGAATACAGGTGTAGTAATAATTAATTCGATGAATGCAGACGCCGGCATAAGCTCTTTGATCGAACGGGCGGGCCGGGCGAGAGTAAGGAGTCTCATTCAATATGAATTTATCATCCGTACTCTTTAATGAACTCTTAACAACACTGAATATCAATGTCCCCGAGACTACGTTTTTCCAAGCCTTATGTACTCTATACCAAAAGGCCATGCGGCAAGCGCAGGCTACAGTTGGTTACACTTACAGTCACTCATCCCCCCCCACTATGGTGATTAGCTGCAGGGCACTGTTCACAGACTGTTCGTGCGCAGCGGCGATGCCCCTCCTGCAGCCTGGGTCGAGGGCAGAGCAGCTTCTGTTTACTTTCCTTCTGTCTTTGGCGTCTCAGGGAAATCCTTCCGTGTAGCACAGCCTGCACCACAGCCACATCAAGCTCTGGCTTGTTCACAGCACACAGCCAGAAACTCTCCACATACAGGTGATGTCCCAGAGCAAAAGGCAATAATGCTGCCGCATTAGAAGGTAAAGTGACCCCCAATCGCAGATTCCCTGAAAAGAAAGATTGGACATGGGCAGCGGTGGCCCAAGAGTTAATTAATTATGGCTGAAAGAATGGTCCGGTGCCCTCTGTTGGAGGTGACTCTAAAGCTATCAGATGAACAGTTGCGCCCCGCTTCTGAAAAAGCACAACCCCTACAGAATAACAACGGTAGGGGACACCCGAAGCATGAGGATACCCGGGCCCCAAGGGAGAAATGTTATGCCCTCTGGAAGTAGGGTGTTTTAAAGGGGATCCCTCGGGAGGGGATTGACGCGTTACCGACTCTCAACCTGGCAAGCCTGGTGAAAGGCTGGGCCAAAATACTGATGGGCTGGAAAAAAACACAATCCAAGGTGTACCTTAGGAGGGTGAAAGAAAATGGGCGGATAAAAGCTACACCCTTGCATAATCTTGGACCCTCCGCAATGTGGCCGACCCGGTCTC